>NC_072734.1:170724289-171024289 GCF_026930045.1 Uloborus diversus
ACTTCGAGACGACGACATCGTGAAATAACATTGTTTACTAACAATAAAAATTGGAAGAAGTCGAAGTTATGAGGAAGTTATTTCTAGAAGTTCATTTTATTTTCAAAAGAGGTTTATGCTTACTTATTATTATGGTTTTAGAGAATATTTTATTCTAAGTTTTTTTTACAAAGGATTATAAGAATTTGTTTTGAATAACATTTCTTTAGTGAAACTAGTTGCAAATGAAAAAGTTTACAATATCGCTACCCTGCTGTAACTGCAATGTTTTAAAATCAAAACAACAAAAATGTCAGCTACTTCCAGGACTTTGCAAGACGGAACGATGTCTTTTGCAGAACATGCTATGCGCTCTGTTGTCAGTTAGTGTCAATAATTACTATTGCTCAGTTCTATTATTTCAAAGTATTCAAGCATACTGGTTATCAAGCGCAATATATTCATTCATTTTGAACTATTCTGTGAAACGTAACCGGTGCTTCATTTAATATGGTTACCATGATTGTCTGTCAGATTTTTAATAAACCTTAGAGTGAATGCTGAAATAAATTTTTCAACACATTATCTACAATTTAGAACTCGAGTCAGCTCGTTTTCCTTCTCTAGAATTTTTTATTTCATATATTTTTTACAAATCCAGAGGAACTTCGTTCTTTTTTCAGTATATGTGTCAGAGAGAAGTAAAATTATGTTTTCAAAGCGAACAGAATCATTTTGTTTCAAAACAATTTGAACGTGTCATTAATTCTTTCCTTTCTTTTTTTTTGAACAATCGCGAATTGCTTTTGTTTTCATTTGACATTTGAACAACGTTCCTATGATTTTATTTTCCCTCTTCCTCCCTCTGAAGCACCACTGTCAACCGGCCCCTCCCGATGTTGCTCCTATAGCAAAAACCGTCTCCAGGTTGCGTCCATATCCTACAAGGCCGTAGCCAGGATATTTTTTCGGGGAGGGACATGGTCGAGGCAAAGGTGGTTCCAGGACATGTAATCAAGTGGGAAAATAGCATTTAAAAATTATGTTTATTATGTTGTTTGCAAAAATTAAACTACAATGTATTTTAAAAAATTGTGTCAAATAATTATTTTAATTAATTCTTCTTCTTCATCAGCACAACAGCCTGGTGCAGGCCAAGGCTTTCTCCGTCTGCTTCCTCCAGGCGGTACGACACGTTGCCAGGTTTCTCCACCTGATCACTCCCAAAATTTATAGGTCCTTCTCAACACTATCCAGCCACCTTGTTGCTGGTCTTCCCCTTCTCCTTGTACCCTCAATCTTCGAAAAAGTTAGCTTTTTAATCGGATCCAGATCTGCATGCCTAAATACGTGCCCCAGCCATCTGATTCTATTGGCTTTAATTACTCTTAAGATGTTGGGTTGTCGGTATTTACGGTATACTTCAAAGTTATATAAACTTCTCCAAGCGTCATTTTCTTTTACTGCTCCAAAAATTGCCCGAAGGATCTTTCTTTCAAAAATGAGAAGTCTGTTTTCCTCTTATTAATTGCCCATGTCTCACTACCGTATAAAATGATCGGTCTTATGAGGGTTTTGTATAGGTTTAATTTTATATTAATGGAAAGGAGCTTAGATTTTAATTGGCTCTTTAGGCCAAAGTAGCATCTATTTGCCATCAAAATTCGATTTCTAATTTCAACTTTAAATTCATTCTTACTGGTAATAAGTGCACCCAAGTATTTAAACTGGGTGACTCCTTCAAAAGTATAGTTTCCAATGTTAAGCGGCTGCACATCATGTATTCTAGTGCTCGCAACCAAAAACTTAGTTTTTTCCTCGTTTACAACCAAGCCCAACTCCTTGGCAGCGCTCTCAAGGGCAACAAATGCCTCGATCACATCCTGTTTTCTTCGCCCAATGATGTTGATATCGTCCGCGTATGCTAATATCTGTATAGTTCTCTGCAGGATTGTGCCTCTAGTGTTGATTCCTGAGTCTCGTTTCAAGGGCTAAATTGAACAAAATGCAAGACAGAGAGTCTTCTTGTCTGAGGCCTCTCTCTGTATAAAATTAATAATTAATTAATTACTTCATTAATATTTGATAACTAATTTATATTCCATCGGAATTAATTATTAGAGTGTTCACAAAATAAGAGGACGCTTTTACGGTCTATAACACTTGATACAGTGTTTATTACATGTTTGCAATTACAAATGCATGTGTCGGGGGCTTTCAGAATAACTTTCACGCAAATAAGTGAAAATAGTCACAGTCGAAAAGTAATCTACACTCGCCACCTCAAAAAATAAATTAATATTCTTAAAGGCTTACTTTATTAAAATCTACAAAATTAAGCATGTAATCAAAAGTATGATAGAATTAAAAATGATAGTTTTGATCATGTAAATCTGTTACTCCTCTTGTTGAAGTGTATATCAAAGAATGTTTTTAAAATGTTATCCGTAACAAGAGTCATTAGCAATCAGTAATGGACCAAGGTGTGAAAAAATGAGGACTTTTTGAAAAAAAAAATTTGTATGGTGGTGTGGAGGGAGGGGCAAAAGAAGAAGAGGTCTGAATGAAAGAAGATTTGTATAACAAGGCCAAGTGATAGTGAAGGAGGAATCGAAAGAAGAGTTTCGATTAGATTGTCTTCGTTTCTTTATTTTTTGGAGATAATTTAAAATTTCGGGGGAGGATTTGTCCCGACTGTCCCTGCCCTGTCTACGGCCCTGATATCCTACACACACACACACTCATGCCTGCACACACACACAAACACATACGCCTACATATGCACACACTTACTCGTGATAGCGAAATGCATAATTTAAATTGAAGATGTCAAAATTCAAACTATTATTTTTTAAAATCATCATCGTTTTCTCCATTTGAAACTGTCTATTTGAAACTTGTAGTCTATAAATGTAATTTTTAAAATTTGAAGATATTCAAACTGTGAGATAGCATTCAAATCCCGGAGGAAGATTTTATACTGCAAGTTCTATAATTGTGTTGACTAGTAATATTTTTAGCTTGATAGTACATGAAGTCTATGAATTTGTTTGCCTAAGTGGAACAAAGTTCTAGTCTAATTTTTATAACACATGCCTAGCCCATTTCCTAATATTCTAGCAGTAGCACAGCATTCAAACCTCAGATTAAGATATCGCAGTAAAAATGTAAAAGACCACATCGAGTTTGTACTCGTTTTCATGATTTTATATCTTTCTAAGTGAATATTTTGAGTTTTTTTTTTTCATTTTGATAACAGATTTTATCTATAGCGTAAGACGTTAAAAAATTTTGTTTGGATAATATTTGTTAGTTTTAGTTTCCTGTACAAGTACAAAAAGAAAAATAATTTAAAAACATGTAGGGTGATACGGGGGAATTATGGGTTACTCTCTTTCCGGTGTAAATAATGGTCACCAACTTTTTACTGTTAAAAAATGTTTTTATAAAAAAACTGAATTGTGCTATGTCATCCTTATATATTAAATTTCCCTATATTAAAGGTTAAAATCAATGCAACAGTGAAGTAAATTGGAGAAAAAATAGAGTTTTCACACTTTTATAAAAACATCTCGGAAAATCACGATTTTTTTCAAGATTTGTGTCAATGAAATACTTTTGAAGGAACAATTTTATTAGTGCTGTTTTTTATTAGCAAATTGTGTAAGCTTTTCATACATACATACGTTTTTTTTCTTCTTTTTTATAAAAAAGTATTATTAAAAGTTGACTGATTTATACCTCAATTTATTGGGTAATTCTGGGTCAGTATATTTTCCGATATTATAGATGTTTTACTTACTTATGTCTGTGTAAATAATATTAGTATTAAATTCAATTTATCCTTTTCTGTGCCAAACTTTCTCTCAGAAAGAAATTTTAATGCTCCAAGTGCAACATTAGATGATTATATCATTTTCCATTGCTGCTGAAGTATCATGCTTTTTGATTAGCAAACCTATTCTAGCTTTGATGATAAACTATGTTAGCATGCAATTATTTCTCACATCAAGTACCTACCAAACTAAGCAACAAATTAATGTGAATCCCTAGAGTACCAAATAAGGAGACAGATTCAACAGTTATAAGAAATATCTCTTGTATCATGTAAGTGCAAGAGAAAAAGAAGCAGAAGAGAAATCAAATGCACAAATGCAATCGAGAAAAACCTTGCTTGCAAAAAAAAATAAAAAAATAAATAACTCAACAAGCTGATATAGAGGCGCAAAATGACAAACTTATTTTGGAATTGTTTATGAGAATCAGAAAAAGAGAAGAATTTGCAATAAAACAATTGCAAAAACATTCCTGTTTAAAAAAAATTAAACGATGGTGAGGCTACAAATGAATTTATTTTGTACTTGAACATCAGATATACTTTGTTGTGTATGATGGCAGCGAAATATTTTACAATGGGAAAGTAATTTAAATTTCTGACAAGGAAAAACAAAAATGAATTTTCTGGAACACGGTGTCTGAAATTTTAGTTTGTCCAAGCAAAACATTTTTAGAAGTAATTTGAAATAAGTGCATTTTTTCAGTCTAGTTAATTGAAATTCAAAAGAAAAAACCATGCGTTGATAGAAACATAATTAATGAGGGTAGTATACAAATATTAAAGAAATTTTTTCATGGAATCGTGGACTTTGAACAAAGAGCAATAATCAATTGTATAGTTTACTAGTAATAGTAGCATCAAATTATTTCAATTATAATGTGTTATTTCTTTAATATAAAACTTTTTATTATTAAAAAATCTCTTTGTGAGCTAGGAAATGATAATTCAGCACAGTTAATTACTTTTGACATTGAGAACCTTAAAAAAGGGGGATGACCCATATTTACCCCATGTGTGACCCATAATTGCCCCGATCCAGGGTAATTCTTGGTCACTCATTTAACTTAAATAAAAATAATAATAATACAATTTCAGGTAAAGGGATTATTTGAATAATTTCTAAATTATTTAAGCTTACTCCATGCCAAATTAAATCATTTTTCTTTCATACTTAATAAAATATTAAGATGTTATGGTTTTTTGACTCATAATTGTCCCATCTGACCCTATAGAAGTTTGGTAAGACCCCATTTGGAGTATGCTGTTCAGTTTTGGTCTCCTTATCTTAAGAAAGACATTAATGTATTAGAAAGGGTTCAAAGGCGGGCTACAAGGCTAATAAGTGGACTTTCCCACTTAGATTATGATTCCAGGCTTAGAAGGCTAAAAATGTACAGTCTTGAGCAAAGAAGAGACCGAGGGGACATGATTCAGCTGTTTAAATTTATTAAAACGAAAGATGTTACGGGGCTAAAGTTTAGCACTGAAAACAGGACAAGGGGTCATTGTTTTAAGCTATTTAAATCTCAGGCTAACATGGATATTAGGAAAAATTATTATTTTAGCAGGGTAGTGGAACCTTGGAACAGCTTACCGGAAGAGGTGGTAATGAGCAAAGGAGTAGACAGTTTTAAGAGGGCCATTGATCTTCACTGGGGATTGTAAATTGACTAGGACCAGTCTAGCTGGGCCCAGAGCCTGTTGCTGGTCGTCACTTTTGTATTTGTATAATAATAAACTTGTTCCAATATTTGAATTAATTCCTCATAGATTCTCATAGATCAACTTAAAAAATGCATATTATTCAAGGCCCTTGAAGTTTCTTTTGCTTTCTTATTGCAGTTGGGAACATTCCACAGGATGTTACTGAAGACCAAATGAAAGAGATAATTTCTGAAGTGGGAGAGATTATCATCTTCAGGTAAAGTTTTTAAAATTGTGCTATTGCCATAATGTTGGTTTTTATCATAGCTACTGTTGCCCGAGGAAGCACTTTAAAAAGTGAGGCTCAATGTTTCATTTTAAACATTTTGTATCACTAGGGCCGACTCCATGGGGCTTAAGGAGGCTGGAGTCTCCCCAATAATTTGTGTGTTTTTTAGAGGAAGTGACCAGTGCTTTATTTGAAGAGGAGTTTATTTTTGCTTGAGGAATATTAATGACAATTGTGAGGTTTTTAGGAACCTGTAGGGGCCTTTATGAAATTCCAGACATTAAAAAGCATTTAATTTACTAAATATTTTACTTATTTACTGTATTTTCCCGCTTATTATCCACGGGCAGTCTATAATCCGCAGGTCCTAAAATCGGCCTGAAGAAAAAAAAGCTTCGTAAATCCGCGGATAATACAATGTTAAAAAAAGTTTGAATTTAACATACCATTTGAGCAACTAAACTAAAAACATAAAAGGGTAATTACTTTGAAGGCATAATCAAAATTAATCTGAAATATAATCTAAAATATAATGATTTCTTCTTGAAATCATGATTGTAGTATGCTATTTACAGTAGAACCTCCATGAACTGAGCTTCGTTTAACCGAGGTTTCTGTTAACCGAGCCGATAAAGAAGTCCTTTTTTAAAATGTGAATTTAGTATTGAATGACGAGTTTTTAATTTGAAAACAAGAATATTTTCTGGAAGTTTGGATTTCTTTAAATGCATCTTTCAATATTTAACTTGGCATTGTAGAAAAAAAAATCAATTAACTTTTTAAACTTATTGCAAATTATTTTTTATTTTAGTTTTTTAGCTGTGAAACATTACATTTTGCATGTTCATTTTTATCTTTTAAAAAGATTCTATTGTTTTTTTAATTAAAACATTTTAAAAAGTTGCGATCCTGACACGTTTTTTATACAGTAGAAGACCGTTATAATGCCGACCTGTATAACGCAATTCTCTATAAACCGCACTACTTTGCAGAAGTAAACAATAGGTTTTGAAACTTAAAAAATCCCTCTGTTTTGCTTTGCAAAAATAAAAATTGTAAGGGAAATTAAATTTTGTAATAGTTTTTCATCTTTCCATCTTAATTCAAAGCTTTTAAATTGAAAATTAGTACTCATAGTAAACAGAAAATACCAGATGGCTCTTGAAAATGCAGCTGTTATGCAAACTATGAAGCTAGCAGAAGTGCAGGATTTTGATTATGAAACATATTTATTTGTGAATAACTAATTGTAATATTGGTGCTTTAATACTCATTGCAGATAAAACTCATTCTGAAGTGCTAATATATAGATATATTCTGAATATTAGTTTCAAAATTTGTGAAATGATCTATATAACGCAAAATCCTGTATAACGCAAAAGCTCTGGTCCCAAGGTGTGCGTTATAACGGTCTTCTACTGTACAAGTCTCTATTAACCGAGATTTCTGACATCCGAGGCCCTAGCAGTCCCAATCAGCTCGTATAGTAGAGGTTCTACTGTCCTTGAAAAACAGTGTCAAGACAAAGGAGCAAATGGTCTAATCTTGTGCAAATGCTTCCTAATTCACTGTATTCTTGTATATTTTACATGACCTGAATCCCGTAAAAGGAACATTCAAGCAACGTAAAATAACCAATATACAGGCAGGCAGCGAGAAGGAACATGCAAGTTTTGTAAAATAAGCAACATTCATTCGGCGTACGGTCTCTATCGGTGAATCTTACTGTAAATATTGAGGTTCAATGAGCTGGTTTAAGGAAAAAAAATCACAGATAATCCGCAAATCAAACTTTGCCTTTTTTAACAGATAATCCACGGATTATATGCAGAAAACTACAATAATATACTAAAAGATGTTCTTGTATGCATAGATTTGCCTTTTCCGGTTTAAAGAAGACTGTTATGACGGTGCGTTACGTCAAATATTAGGGGGGATGTTTGGTGAACTTCTGAAGTTGGTTTTAGATTTATAGCCACAAACAGTATATTTCCACTGCAATTCTCACCACAAAATGGAACTGTAAAAATGTCCCTTAAGACAAGCGACATGATGTAATTGAAGCAGAAAATGTGTATGCAAACTTTTAGATTCCCTTACCTTGAAAACCACTTATTATGCTGGGTCATGCAAATTACACACATCAGAAAATATATGAAAAATAGCATTCTCAAACGACAAAAATATGAAAAATTTTCGGGATTACATTTCCCCTTGGCCCCCCCCCCCCTCCATGGAGACATCTGGGCCCCTCAATAATTTTGCAAGTCCGGCGCTCATGTTGTGTATTAAAGAAGAACTTCAACTTTTTGTTGCAGCTATTGCTTTCATATACAGATAGATGTGGTGCTCAGCAACAAGCTCAGGGCCCAGCTAGGCTATTCTAGTCAATTAAATAGTCCTCAATAAAGATCATTAGTAGCAGTAGCTTTCTACAAATGTCATGAACATGAGATAGCTACTCATGTAGCTTTCTACAAATAATGAAATATTTCTTAATTCTTCTTATATTTCCGTTTGGAGAGTTCTGTGATAATTTCGGGTGTTTGAAGAGATAGGTAAAAAAAAAGGTAATAAAAAATAGGTTTTTCAGATCTTCTAGACAAACATGGGCCCAGAGGGGAATACAGACTACTATTCTAGAGGGTCACGTTGAAGAATGACCCCCCTCCCCCTATGAACGAATTTACAGTTTTCAGCACGAAAAATTTCTTAAACTGTTTAAGTGTTAATAAAAAGCACCAAATCAGCCAGGGGTAATGCATAAATGTTAAAAATTAATTTCAAACAATGAAAACAAGTAATATTTCAAATATTATTTTACATTTTATTCATTTTGTGTTTTTTACATACGTATACTATTGTGGATGGTTTAGGGGGGGGGGCATGACCCTCCCCTTTTTACTGCCACTGCATGGGCCTCACTATCAGTGTGGAAGAAACTAAATATATAGAAATCTCATCATTCATGGTAAATTATGGAAACTCATTGTTCATTAATGGTTCACCTTTGAAAAGATTGTCGAATTGTACTTTTACCTTTGTACAATCATTAATGTCAAAAATGAGCTCGGAGCATAAATTGAAAGCACAATTGAAATGGGAATTTCTTAAGGCTAAAAACACAATTAAGATCTAATCTTATTACCTGCAAAAATAAGAACATGTAAGTCACTAATGTAGCCTGTTATCAAGGACGGATACAAGGGATGGTGGCGATCGCCCCCTCCTTGAGCCGAGATACAGGAACTTTCTTCAGGTATATTTTCGATATTAAAGTTCCAAAAATGCAATTTTTACATAATCTTCGATGGTGTTAAGAGAAAAGAAGCTCTTCCTTGAAATTCTTCCGGAATTGAAGTCCTGAAAATCGTAGCCCATCGCTTTTTCTGTTGAATAGGGAATATAACTTTCTACAGGATTTTTTTTTTTTTGAAATTCAAGTTCCAAAACCTCAATTTTACATGATCTTAGATTATATTAGAGATAGGTTTAAGGGCTCCCCTTGGATGTTTTTCGAAAGAAACACAAGTGTAGAACATCTTTGATTAAGTGAGAGTAATTGATGGGGTTCAGAACACTCCTTCGAAAAATTCTGGAAATTTAAGTTTCAAAGAGTAAACAGTAAAATACAATCGCCCCCTTGTTGAACATTTTCTGGATCCGCGCTTGCCTGTTAAGCAAGTCCAACATGAACCTGAACCAAAGACACACTTGTGCCAATTGACTTTTTGACCAAATACCTGAGTTAACTCGGGTGATACCCAGGTTTTTTCGTGAGGTCTTTAAAATTTTCAGGGTTTTAAAGGACCTATTTTTCTTTTTGGGGGTTCTCCTTCTAGGAGAAGGTCTCTGTTACATTTGAGGTGGGGAGGGGGTGCATTATTACCTTTGGGGGGAGGCATCCCTGTTTGTTTGTGAGAAAAATCCTCTGAGCAATCTTTGACCCAGTGCAGGAAGGAGAATTTTGGTGTTCAAGATACAATTTTGAGGTGCAGGTTTTATAAAGAAGCTCAAGTTACACAAGTCATCTCTAGTAATAGATTAAGATGCTGTGTCATGTTTAGAGATGCCCAGAAGATAATGCCACTAAGATCTTGACCTTCAAGAAACTTGTGAGATCCCGAGCTAAAGGAAGATTACTAACTAGCAGGGTTCGTTGATTTGAATCAGCTTGATTTAAATCCAGTGATTTTTTAAAAAAAACCATTGATTTAATTCAATTGATTTGAATGAAGTATTTTTTTTAACAATATCATTAATTAAAATCAATTAATTTTATTTATAAATTTTGCATTTTTAGAATGTGTTGCTCTAATTTTAAACTACGCTGCATTATTCAATCTTAACTTCAACGGGCAAAATTACATAGATCCCTCTTTTTGTGTGTGAAATAGATTTTCACTCTTGCAATATTGCTTTTATTCCAAAATTACAATTCAACTCAGTACACAACCAAATAAAAAATTGCAGTTTTTTTTATACACCATCATCACTCATATTGTTAAGAAAACTAATTGCTCAACATATTCTTTTACTACACTAAAATGTACATCATGATTGAAACCTTATTTTTAAGCAAAGCATAAAACAAAATCCCTTCTTATCTAAGTATTATAAAGTATCTATAAATCTTAAAAATGGATTGAATAGTTAGAGAACTTATCTTATTTTTAAAAGTAGGAATTAATTCATCTATTGTCGGAATATATTATGTTCATAAATGTTAAGTAATTAATAACTACAAATTTTTAAAGATTTAAAAAATCTCATTTAAATTTTAAAAAATCCGACTTTTTTGATTAAAAAAAAAATTACGAATCCTGCTAACTAGATGGTTAGAAGTCAAATTTTATAAATAAAAAATAGGCATCTGTGCTGGTTGAAGACACTGGAAAGGCATGTGATAGACACAGCCAAGATCTGTAAGGGGATGATGTGCTTGTAAAGGAGAAGAGTTTGTAAATAAATAAATCAGAAAAGATATTGATTCTGATGATTTTGATTCTTGTATAATAATGAAATCAAATTTCAACGTTGATGAACCAAAACATGTATTTTGACGAGACTGAACTAGTGTTCAAGTAAGTTTATTACTTAATGAGAAAATGTTCACTTCATTTTCAATCATAATGTAAGCCCCAGAGAATATTTTATGAAACAAAATCTTTAACTCATTAAGATGGTATAATGTTATGTGTATGTTGACGCTATCTAGATAAATGCAAAAGATTCCTGATTGGCGACTGGGTATATATCCAAAGTTTTTGTTTCTGGAGTTAAGGTGCGCCAATTGTTCTTTGTAGAAATATGAATTGCCTTCTTTTTACATACTCTCAATTTAAATGTCTATCATTTTGGGACAAAGTGGAAGTGATAAAAAAAAATCACACAGAAAAACTGTTTGAGCATCAAACCTCATGGTGAGATAATTCATTTTGAATATGAAAATTCTGATCTCTCTTTTTTTTTTTTTTTGGCGTTGAATGCATCAGCTTTTGTTCTAAAGCAAAGTGACAAAGCTGCAGATAATGGTTGCAAGCCCAAATTATGACATCTAGTGTTAAGAAAACCAAACAAAAATAATTTTGAGTACTATTTGCATGCATGCTTCAAATACCATGAAGAACTTTTGATAATTATTAAACTCATCTTTAAACTACAAATGTATTAAAAATTATACAATATAAAATACCAAGGGCACCCATATGCAAAATTTTAAGGGGGGGGGCTCAAAAATTTTCCCCATGGTTTAGCAGAATATTTTCCCCATGAAAGCTGATTTCAGTACAAATTAGAGACATTAAAATTTGATATTTTTAATAACTTATTCATTAATGGGTGGAATTTTTTTTAAATACATTTTTGCAATGAAAAAAGCACTAAAAGCAAGGAAGTTCTCATTTCAAAGGGGGGGGGGGGGAGGGGGGAGCTTGAGCCCCCCTTGCTCCCATATATGGGGACAGAATAACAACATAAACTTTTGTGGTTTTGTTAATGCTAGGCAAAACTAGTTCACATCAAAACTACTAGTAACAAAATTCAATTCAAAAAAAAAAAAAAAATTTAAGTTTGTGACCACAAACTCAAATTTTTTTCAGAAGCATTCTTGAGACAGAAGCAGAAAATATCATTGAGTAGTGAGCATTTTAAACTTTAGTTCTTCGTCCAATAGAAGTTCTCTTTTGATGATGTTGACAAAATAAAGTTACTTTGATGCAAAGCCCATTAAAATGCATTAATGTGACGCTTTGCTGTAATTTTTTTTTATTCGCCATGTTTGACTTATTAAGTCATTGCTACATCTGCAATTGGGCAATGTTCCAGTTTTATAGCTGTACAATATATTAATCAATGCATTAGAACACTGAATAATATATACCCGTGCAAGCACTGCATCTGTGTCTAATGTACAGGTGGTGCAATATACCTATTGCATAACCA
The DNA here is from genome assembly GCF_026930045.1 of Uloborus diversus. Lineage (NCBI taxonomy): Eukaryota > Metazoa > Arthropoda > Arachnida > Araneae > Uloboridae > Uloborus > Uloborus diversus. The sequence continues at coordinate 170,736,484 of NC_072734.1, forward strand.
ATTACTTAGACTGAATAATATATAACTTATTTACTTGTACTTAGCCGTATCTTATGTATTTTCCTTCCTTATATTCCCTTTGCTGTAACTTCTGAATCAACAGTCTAAAAAAAATCTACTATGGTTCTGAACCTCTAAATATGTTCAAAGTAAATGTGAGGTAGTGAGAAGCAAAGGGATGCAAGTGGACTATTTTAAGTTTCAAGTAAAACGCGTTTAAAGATTAGATCCCAGGTAGGCTTTCATTGAATTTTTTTTTCTAAATCATGCTATACAGCAGCACCTACCCGGGCTACTAGTACAATCTCTTGCCCCAAGACAGAGGAGAGGTTCACCTACCATTTGTACTGGTTATCTCTCCAAATTTTTAATTTTGCCACTTGAATCCCTTTCTTCTCACTGCCTCATATGTAAAGTAGAATATGAATAAGTTTCTTACTTTGCTTTTATTTTACAGATTATTTTATGATGAATCAGGAAAGTCAACCGGCATTGGATTTTGTGAATATAAAGATCTAGCAATTGCTCATAGTGCTTTGCGTAATTTGAACGGTCTTGAAATAAAGGGTCGAGCTTTGGTTGTTGATAGTGCTGCTAGTGAGAAAGGGAAAGAGATTTTACGAAGTAAGTTCGTTGCAATATTTAAAGGAGCTGTATCGTGTTTTCTATGTCTTTGTACCTCCTTCTTTTGATGATATAAATATATTTTCTCTTTCGTAGTTTTTTCCCCCTTTGAGTTTTGTTTCTAGTTTTTCAATTACTGAAAGCAAACTTTTCATGTAATTTGATTAGTACAGTAGAAAACCGTTATATCGCACACCTTGGGACCAGAGCTTTTGCGTTATACAGATTTTTGCGTTATATAGATCATTTCAAAAATTTTGAAACTAAAATTCAAAATATATCTATAAATTAGCACTTCAGAATGAGTTTTATCTGCAATGAGTGTTAAAGCACTAATATTACCATATTATTCATTCACAAATAAATATGGTTCACAATCAAAAGAAAGTTAATTTATCCTGCACTTCTGCTAGCGACATGGTTTGCATAACAGCTGCATTTTCAAGAGCCATCTGGTATTTTATCTTTACTGTTAGTACTAATTTTCATTTAAAAGCTTTTAATTAAGATGGAAAGATGAAAAACTGTCTCAAAATTTAATTTGCCTAAAAATTTTTATGTTTTCAAAGAAAAACAGAGATATTTTTTAAACTTTAAAACCTATTGTTTACTTCTGAAAAATTGTGCGGTTTATAGAGAATTACGTTATATGGGTCGGCGTTATAAAGGTATTCTACTGTATTGTAATTTTGCAAGTAAGTGCCTCAACCATTTTAAGCATCACACTGTTATATATGTTAGAGAAAGATATAATTCTGTATGAGCCACACCCAATGTTATACAATTTAATAGTAGAGAAAAATTTAAATAAATTAAATACTTGAAATAGTTTCTAAAAATAATATAATCTACAATTTAGGACATAAAATTAGGCAACCACAAGACAACTCAATTCTAGATGTCGACATTTGCGAAATTTTGGAGACAAAAATTTGTACAACATCCATTTTTGTAAAAAAAATAAACTTCATTTATTATGGGAAGTTTTTATAATAACATTCTGTTTTTCAGAAGAAAAAAAATATCTTTTTAAGAAAGTGAATATTTGGAGAAACGTTGACACATAAGTAAATTATACATCATAATTTTCGTTTTCAGACAGAATCAATAAAATAAATAAAATTAGAATATTTCATATGAATTTTTGGCTGAAACATCTGCGTTGGAAACTTCTATTTGACTAAAAGTCATGTGCCGAAAAGACACAATAACACATACTATTTCAAACATTATGGTTTAAGGCTTGAAACTTTGCATACTATTCACAAACCGCAACCTTCTTACTTCGAAACTTAATTATATACTTATCTTAATTCAAGGAAGAGGAGGAGGAGCGCCATCTATTGGCATATTACCCCTATCAGAAAAAATATGTTGTGTGTTTGCTAACACATTCAAAAATTACGATATCAATGTCATAATAATTGATAAATCCACCTCTTTTTCCGAAGGCTGTAGTTTTAAATGGTTTTGACAAATTAATTATGCAAAGAAAAATTCTTCTTTAGTGCATTGCTTATTTTTTACTTCCTTTTACAAAAAAGGAAGTATTGTATTTGCAAAAAAATTTTCACTCAAAAATCGACCTTAATTTCCATTTTACTCACCCCCGAATGAATATTGAGTTTTTTTTTTCGACTCGACCACACGTGGATAAGTGCCTAAGAAAGTATAGACACGCGAAATATCCATAATGACGATTCCCGAGTTAATTACAACGAGTTTTCTCGTGACGTCTGTATGTACGTATGTATGTGCATATGTATGTCACATAATTCGAGAACGGTATGTTCTACAAAGTTGAAATTTGATACGTAGACTCCTAGTGGGATCTAGTTGTGCACCTCCCTCTTTGGTTGCATTCGGGTGTTTCTAAAGGGGTCTTTTGCATCTGTTTGGGGGGGGGGGGGATCATTGTTAATTTTGATGTAAACTCAAGTGGTGTTATAATTTGGCAGACACTTGGCGATATATCGCCAGTCTTTTGGTCGCCAACTTGGCAACTAATTTGGCAATTTTTTTAAAAAAAATCTGATTTCAATTTGGCCACTGTTAGTGATATTTAGAGAGTAAACTATTTAATCAGATTAAAATTGCCAGTAACGGGGAAATTACATTAAATTGGAGTAAAAGGAAGTCATGTGATGCACATATCAGCTCTTTTTTTTTTTTTTTTTTTAATCTGATTTCAATTTAGCCACTGTTGGTGATATTTAGAGAGTAAACTATTTAATCACATTAAAATTGCAAGTAATAGGGAAATTACATTAAATTGGAGTAAAAGGAATTCATGTGATGCGCATATCAGATCATTTTTTTTTTTTAAATGATTTCATTGTGGTAACTTTGTAACTAAATTGATACATGTATATTGGAGTCATGGGTGTATAATTCTGTACTAAATCTAGTTTATTTTGATTAATATGCATTTCAAACTATACATTTCAAAACTCAGATTAGAGAAATTTGATGTAAGCAGGTGCAAAGTTTTTTACATTGTTGATATTTGTAGTTGAAATTTCATTGTACATATGTATTTGGATTTACCAAAGTGTAACGTGCTGTATTAACATTTGTTTGAAACTTCAAAATTGCTCTTGTTGAACTGATTGATTGTTTAATTGAATTCCAAGATATTTAGGTTCGGAAATTTTTTTTCAAAGATAATCATGAAAAATATGTTTAATTTAGGCTACAAATATAGATAATTTAAAATAAGAGTCTCTGTTGAGAGGTCTTTTAAGTATACCTATTCAGCTGAAGTTTCATTAAATTAAAATGAAGAAATAAATCAATAACATTTCATAAAACATTTCTATTGTTTCCCCTATATGTTCTTCTGCCCTTATATAGAAGTTTGGTAAGACCTCATTTGGAGTATGCTGTTCAGTTTTGGTCTCCTTATCTTAAGAAAGACATTAACGTATTGGAAAGGGTTCAAAGGCGTACAAGGTACAAGGCTAATAAATGGACTTTCTCACTTAGACTATGATTCCAGGCTTAGAAGGCTAAAAATGTACAGTCTTGAGCAAAGAAGAGACTGAGGGAACATGATTCAGTTGTTTAAATTTATTAAAATGAAAGCTGTTACGGGGCTGAAGTTTAGCTCTGATAACAGAACAAGGGGTCATTGTTTTAAGCTATTTAAATCTCAGGCTAACATGGATGTTAGGAAAAAATTTTACTTTAGCAGTGTAGCGGAACCTTAGAACAGTTTACCAGAAGAGGTGGTAATGAGCAAGGGAGTAGATAGTTTTAAGAGAGCCATTGATCTTCACTGGGGATTGGAAATTGACTAGGAACCAGTCTAGCTGGGCCCAGAGCCTGTTGCTGGTCGTCACATTTGTATTTGTATAATTTATCGAATTGGATGTATGTTTTTTACACAACCTTTAGACCAACTCATACTTAATTTTGATTATTTATATTAGAAGATTTAAAAATAATGTCTTTAAAAGTTAAAATATTTTTTTCATTTTTTAAAGGCATGCAAAGAAGTTCAAGTGATCTTCAGCTTGAGGTAAAATTATTTACATTAATTTTATAGTGTTCAAATTATTGATGCTAATCTTTTATTTTTGCTGTTTATAACCCTTTATTTTCTTGATCTTAAGTTTTCCACCCATCTTTGCTTTTTATCATTGAATTGCAGTAGATCTTCCAAAATCTTGTTTTTTTTTTTTTTTGATATTTTCGATTCCAGTATAGTATGTTATAAACATGCTTCCCTCTTGAAGATAAATTCAAATTTTTCTGGCGACTCCTGCAGTATTTTGTATCATTTTATTCTTTTAGTCCCCAGCAAGATTTTAAAAAGGAATTAGTTGATGCTGCCATCCTACAACAGTGTCTACATCCAGGAGCGTGCACGAAAATCTTGAAGCCCGCCACAAATGACTTTTATGGGGCCCCCTCCATGTTGCTGACCCCTAAGTCCCTACATATATTTTACCCCTCATTTAACAAATCAGGCCTCCTTCAGGCCCGGGCCAACTGGTGTCCCTTCTCTCCCCCCCCCCCCTTCTTCCTGTCCATGCCCTTGCCTATATCTGTACAAAAGGCTTCAAAGATCCGTCAGCTTTAAAAAGAGGAAAAATTATGACTTTTAATATTTCTCTAACTACCTATTCTGATTTTTCCCTCCCCCTCCAGTACTTTTAGATTTCATTTAATGCGTATTATGATATTCAGGGGAAAAGATAATTGCTAAGCGTTTCACTATCCATTTGGCTGTGTTCCTATGCATAGTTAAAGATCATGCAAGCCCTGCAGTTACATTACATCCCTTTGCTTCCCACTTCCTCATTTAACCTCCAGGAAAGGATTAACCTAATAACTTTTCTTTGTTAAGTTGAAATAGTCTTATAGAATTAACATCAGTATAGTAACTTTCAATTCATATATGAAAGTGCTTCTAACGGAGAGTGGTAAAAAAAAAAAGTACCTTTCAAGCTGTGTTGTTTAGCACAGATCTCTCATTTTATATTCTGAGACTTAAAACCATCTAAGCAGGGGGATTATAGATTATCACATACTTAAATTCAAAATTGAAAGAAGTATTAGCTGTGTGCAGTGTGTACAATACGAGACATGCATTAAGTATCATGCACAGTGATGTAGTTGATGGTGGACATCTTCCTTCACCTTTAAAATTTACTATAAATGAACCCTACTGTTCTAAAATTTAACTGAAGCATCTTCCACTTTTTTTTTGTTTTAGTAACTTATTTTTGTGTTAGTGAGCATACACCAGCACTGATTTTTTTCCAGGATCCCTTTTTTCCTTCACGGATCATGCATTTTTTAGCATTTTGCCCATTTAACTAGGATTTGTATTTTTTGTTTTATATATTTAGTACATTAAATTTTCAGGAGGCTGATTCTACAACAGAGAAGGCTCCTGAAGAAATATCTAAAGCAGTAGCAAGCCTTCCAGCTGAGCAGATGTTTGAATTGATGAAGCAAATGAAGGTATGTGGGTCCTAAAAGCAACAATAGATGTATTTCAAATTAGAATATTAGCTTTTGATCTCTGAACAAGGTTTTTTTCTGAAGAAAAGAATGTTTAAGCAATTACGTTGAATTTGGAAATCAAAGTATATTAACATTTAAAAAAGCTAAAGTGTAGTTATTTTTGATGGTGCTTTTTTCATAGTTAGGAATTTATTTAAAAAACTAAGAACGTTGCGTATGCATTAAAAGGAAAATTAGTCATTTTCTGGAATTAGCAACTGAACCTTATTATTAGAGTGAGCCACAATGATCAAAACTGAAGGAGATCTGGGCTTAATAGAATTTAACAAAAACTAAATATCATTCAAATGTAAATGTAGTATGATTCATAATCCTCATTATTAATTATTTAGTTATTAAGATTAGCAAATGGAAGAGATGTTATGAAACAAAATGACAACTAAAGTAATTTAGCTTTTTAAACTCGAGTTGATCTTTTGCTTTTGAGATGATTGCGACTGAAATTTTGAGACCAGAAAATTGATATATAGTTCAAAATTAGGGAAAGATACATGTAAACACAGATATGAAGGGTCATCAGTATTTCTTGAGTGAACGTTTGAATTTGCAAATAACTTACTCTTACAATATACTACACAATTCTAGGTTTTAATATTTTTCAAGTAATATTATTTTAAGTTTCAAAAAATACTAATATAAGTAATTTCCAAGTAATGTAATATTAATACAGTATAGTTAAATTCACATTGTAGTTAAGACTTAGAAACTTACAGATGTTTTAGAATTATTTGGTTAAATGATAAGGAAAAAATTCAATTCTGCTGCATTTAACTAAAAATACACAAGAAGAATTTTTGTATTTGCTTAAATTCAGGCGTAAAATGGAAAGTGTTGTAAAATTATGACACATTGTCATGCATTCAAGAAAAGGTTTGTTGTTTGTTACCATTGATCGTAAGTAAGAATTAGACATATTTGCATTATTTAACTTGTGTTTTAAATTCTGCTTAGTATTCATTCTTTCTTCCATCTATGAAACTGGTTAGTTTTTTTTTTTTTTGCAATTTTTTTGAAAATAATAAATTTAAACTATTCAATATTATTTATATTCTGTTACAGCAACAGCTTTAATATTTCATGATGCATATTGCAGTGTTTATGATACGCTTATGCTATTACTTCCGAAAACTTCTCTTCTGACTCCTGAAAATACATTTTATTGGCGAAAGTACAAACCCTGGAGTATAACATGTGTATATGCATTACCATTGGATGGAGTGAATTTGTGACAGCAGGGTTAAGATTGTGCCAAATAGATTGTAGTATAATTATGTTAATGATTAGAGATAGGATGCTGGTTTTATAGCAGATGGAAGTTTGAAATGTGCTGCACCCTGCTTTATCATTCGTATAACTTAATTTAACATATTTGTATTGCTATTCGCATATATGTGACACAATGTCACCCAATGCGGGTACAAAGTCACTCTATTCAACTTTAAAATTTCTTTTAGAGCAAAGTATAAACTTTTCTAAGTGCACTGATAATCGAAATTTAATGGTTTTCTATGTGAAAAAAATATGCTTTTGATTCTAGTTGTATTTATAGATGTTAAATTATTAATAAAAAGTTTCTAGAGTGTCTTAAAGTTTTTTGAAAAAATCTGATTTGAACTTTACAAAAAAAATTAAATTAATTTGAATTTTGACATCTGGAATTCAAATTATGTTTTTCACAATCACGAGTGTGTGTGTGTGTGTGTATGTAGGCATGTGTGTTTGTGTCTGTGTGCAGGCATGAGTGTGCGGGTATAGGTGTGTATGTTTGTATGTGTGTGTATGTTTGTGTGTGTGCGGGTATGGGTGTGTATGTTTGTATGTGTGTGTATGTTTGTGTGTGTGCAAGTAGCTGTGTATGTATGCGTGTATGTGTGTAGGATATGGTCGCAACCTAAGATGGATTTCGCTAGAGGAGCAGCATCGGGAAGCCGGTCGACGGTGGTGCTGCTGAGGAAGGCGGGGGGGGGGGGGGGGGGGGGGGGGAATTAAATCATAGGAGCATCAAAACAGACAAATGAGAACAATAAGTAATGTGATTGCTCTAAAAAGCCCTATATTTTTTATTTTATAAAATCAGATTTTTGCACCCTACTTATTTTTGTATATGTACTCTTTTTCAAGTTTGCTAATGTAGCTCATCAAATATTTTTTATATCTAAAAGCTATGTATTGAGAATAATCCCCAAGAAGCCCGGAACTTGCTCCTTCAGAATCCACAACTAGCATACGCCTTACTGCAAGCTCAAGTCATCATGCGAATTGTTGATCCCCAAGTAGCTCTGGTAATATCTATTGCTATTTTAACTGTATTAAAATTAAGCTGAAGTTTAAGATTTTGTAATCTTATTTTTGTTATTTGTTTTAGATATTTTAAGCTTAATTGTTTAACTATCACATTTAAGACTTAAAACCAGAGCTGCGGAGTCGGACGGAAAATAACTGACTCCGGGAATTTCAGAGCTTTCAATCCAGACTCCTTTATCCCACCAGCCCACAATGTTTCAATTAATACAAGCTAGCTGGACAAAAGTCAAGTTCAGAATTCATTATTTCATCACACAAAATTAAAATGTTCTTAAATTCTCATGATTTAATTGTTCAAGACAGGGTTTAAGCTGGATTCAAAAGTTCTTTAGCATAAAAGCTAAAATTGATGGAAAAATGTTAGCAAAATGCTAAAATGTTACACATTCTCATATATTTATATATGCCTCAGTGTGTTTCATCTCCAGTTGAAAATAAAATTCATATTTCATTTGTGACATCCTTGAAGAAATAAGTACAACAGTAATTTTTTTTGAAACATAAAATAAAAAAAGAAAACAGGATTGGTGTTTAGAACGTTGCAGTCCCCTCCTCCTAATAAAGCAGTTTTTGGGGGGACATGATGCTGGATAAGAATAATAGTTATTGAACTTAATTGTAGTTTAAACATCTTAGCTAAGATTTAAAAAAGATTAAGTTGATTATCGCCATGCACGCTTCCTCTCTAGGATCATACATTTCTTCTTTATTTAAAAAACTAATTTATTTTTTATATGAGCAAAAAAGCGAAAATGCATTGCTTTATTTTCGCAATTCAGATAGTGTTTTCGCATTATGAGAAAAATGCGACCGTAGCGGAAACCCTGGTTCAAGATGGATATTATTTATGCAGGTAAGTGCTTTTTTTTCCTAATTTAATTACTCTAACTGATAATTAAGCAATATTAAGAAAAAAAAAGATAAAAGACAGAGTTTTTGCTCGTTTAAATTCTTTCAAGTGATGGTAATGATTTTACTCGTTCATACCCGGGCTAAATTTTCTGTATATAATAGCTGCACTTTTCCCATTATTAATAAGACGTATTATAGTCAGCACACTCGAGAACAATATATATTTTTTCTCTACAGTACTTTCTTTTGAGTAGGGATTTCTTTGAAGAATGATTGAAGCACCCAAAGCTTTGGGTACAAAAAATATGTTGTACTTGAGTGTGCTGACTATAATGCATCTTATTATTAATTGGAAAGCTGTAGCTACTATATACAGAAAATTTAGTCCGAGTACAAATGGGTACAAGTCATTGCCATCACTTGAAAGCTATGAAACAGGCAAAAAAATCCTTCGTTCATCTTTAAAAAAATTTTAAATATTGTTTAACTATCACATAGATTAATTAAATTAGGAAAAAAAAAAGCACTTACTAGTATAAACTAGTATGTTGTGGCCATCACGAAACTTTCTTCTATATTTTTCTTATTTTTTTCTGATCCCTCCCCATGCTTGACGAGGAAGCAATATTCCCAACAAAAACAAAATTACACATGCAAAAACTTGACGACCATCCCAATGTCTGAATTATTGCAAAAGCAAAGCAAAGAGTAAAAATTGAAAGTTATTTTAAAAGCCTTGCTTGAATTAATTACAAATATTTTATTTGTTAACAAACATAAGATGGCAACAGTTAAAAATTTTGAATCATTGAGGTAATATTTCCAATCATTTCCATACAATTAAAATCACGAGAAATATGCAGACGACAATCTATTACGATTTATGTTTCTTATTGTTGCATTAATAACGCTATTTTTATTCGCAAAAAAAAAAAAAAAAAATCAACACCTCTTGGAGCGATTGGCGTCAAAATTGAACCAAAGCCTGTTTACATATGGATTCACATATATTCCAAATTTCAACCAGAACGTAGCATTACTTCTTGAGATAGGGCACTCACAATGGAAAAAAAGAACGGGCGATTGCGCTACTACCTTTTTAGCTGTTGACACTAAAATAAAATCAGCTCTTATACCCACTAAGGGCTACTTGCCGATAAATTTTTCTTTCATTCCGTTCATTATTTCTTGAGATACAGCAATCACAATTGACGACAAAAAACGTTCTATAGCTCAACCTCCGTTTGAGTTATTGACACCAAAATTGAATCAGCACCTGTTCCTGTTAATGGCAACATATGAACCAAATTTTGTTTGATTCCGCCAGTTACTTTCTGAGGAATAGCAAGCACGCGTAACTCAAAAAACGTCCCATTGCTCCACCCCCCTTGGAGGAATTCGCGCCAAAAACCAATGGGCACAAGTTCACATAGGGGCACCTATGTGTACCAAATTTCATTCGGTTTCATGCGGTAGTTTTTGCTGTAGAGCGGCCACAAAAAACTGGTCACACACAGACGTGACACACACACACACATACACACATTTTCCAAAAATAGTCGAAATGGACTCAGCACACCTCAAAACGTTCGAATCGGTCAAAATTCGAAATTCGAAAATTTGCACGAATCCAGTACTTTCTTCTATATATTAGATATAGAAGAAAGTAAAAATATCCATCTTGAACAATAAAATCATATGAAATTAGTAACACTTTAATTTTGTGTGATGAAATGATGTCTGGAACTCAGCTGATTTATTTAATTACAAACGAATACTTACCTTTGAACCTTACTACTCATGTGACCGAAGAGAGTTAGACATAAACAAATAACTAAGTATCATGTTTTGTTTTATTGTTTGCATTACCCCAATATCAAAGTTTAGAGTTTTGAATATGACTTTTGTCCACCTAACTTGTACTAATTGAAACACTGTGCAGCCCTAGCCTTTAACCAGTCTGACTCTTCAACCCTGCTTAAAGCTTTTGGTTTCTGCTTTTTTTTCTTCATATTTTTTTCCATTTCTTCTAAGGTGGTGTTTGATTTAACTATATAATGTCTGAATTTTCTCATATGTAAAATACACTTATCAAAAGAGATGCAATTCTATAATTGCATCTATAGATAATCTAACAATTTGGTTTTAAAGGAAATGAGTTGCAAGTATAGCCTGAAATTTTTATAGAATTTTCATTTAGCCGATTAATCAAAATGGAAAGGTGTGTTTTCAATATTTTGAAAGTTGATTTTTATGAACAACCGTACCTTACACATATCATCAGTAGAAATTTAAGTTTTTGTAAATAACATCACTTTTTTTACATATGCATGCCCTTTCTGTGTATCAGTTTTCATCAAATTATGTTGTGTTTGTTATTTTGTGAGGTTTGTGTGTTCCTGAATTTTTCATGTTACAAATTTCTTCTGGGTATGATTGAATTATATCTTTTTTTTAAAAATGTGTTATCATTTCATAATGTGGAAATTAATTTCAGAAAATTCTGAATCGACCTGTCGTGCCTCCTGCATCAGAAGATAAACCAGCTACTGAAGCAGCAATGCAAGTAAGTTTGCTTTTTCTTATACATATATTTCAGTGAACTACATTACAATGGACCCTGATTCTTGGGGAATGAATTTTATTTCCGAAATTTTATTTAATATAGTAGACCCTCATTTTATGCTGGGGTTACGTTCCATGGAAATGCTGCGTAAATCGAAACTGCATAAATTGAGACTTAATAGTAGTGTTAAAATAGGGTGTAGGTTCTGTAGATAAAAAAACTACTTCATTCTAGTGATGACTAATTGTATAATAAGTTTAATGTGTACTTATATCGATTTTTATGCACAACATGCATGAAGAAAACATAAACTAATTTCGTGTTCTGTTTATAAAGAGGAACTGGCAATGATAGTCTTTTGGCAGTCATTAAAAAATTTTCTCTGTAATTCTTCGCAGGGCATTAATGCACCTATGACCACTTGCCTTATTTCCATGATAGAACCTTCTTTCACTAACAAATCAGAAAGATCTTTTCTACTGTCTAGTAATGGCTCAAAATTTTCAATGTGAATGTTTTTGGTTGTGTGTCACCCATGTCGGTATTCTCGTTGGTTTTGGTCGCCCTTTGTCACTCCTAAAAGCTCTTCTTCCAGTGAGTTCTGAACGGTGTGAGTTTAATAACTTAACTTTTGGTAAGAGCTCTAGAAAGAAATGGCATAAAATGTCTCCAGTGGCCCAAGCTCGATTATTAGCACGCCAAAATGCAGTTGATTACTCGTAATCTGCAATCTTTTGGATTTTGAAAGAGGGGAAAATTTTATCTGTTTGCACTACCGCATCCGCATAAAACCGAAATTCATTCTCTTAAAATAAGATAAATGTGTCAAATCTTTAACCGCATAAAATAAACCCGCTTAAAATCAGGGTCTACTGTTTACAATTTAATTTGTTATTGATCTATAAAAGTGTAAAAACTCAACTCTTCCTGAGATGTTAAAGGCGTGTTGTTACATTGAATGACACCATTAAGTTGATAAGTATCATTAATAGTATGGTTATATAGTATCATCTGTGTTGTTTAAATTCAGTAACTAAGAAAAGATAATTTTCGAAGCATTATCAATGTTAACCATCTTGGCCAAAGTTTAAACATGCTTTGGAGTTCAACATTAAGTGGGCGTGTTCCAGCTGCAAGAGGGTGAAAAAATGAAACATATTGCAATGTGCTGAAATATTAAAAATCAAAATCAATGGGATGTGCTCAAAATAGTGAAAAATATTGCACGCATGGGTATCAAATTACAAGGAACATCTTTCTCAATGCAAAAGATGCAAACTTATATTTATATAAACAAGTAACTAAAATTAAAAATTAAAAAAAAAACCGACTGAGTCTCAAATGTAGAATCAAGAGAGAAAAGTGAAAATCCTTTTAAAGGCCTTGTACTATTAAAAATCAATTAAAGTCTTTTGTTTGTTGAAAAATAGAAACTGGCAACAGATACAAATTTTAAATCATTGCGTTTTATTTCCTTGTCGGCCTACAATGAAGTCGGTTAGCAATCGCATGAATAAAAGCTTAGCCGTTATTAAAATCTTCTTGTAAAAAATGTTATAACTTAAATTCTACGTAAGATGGAAGTTCCAAACACATTCTATCAGACGCGGAAAAAAAATCTCTTTATTTTGGTATTAAATTTTAAAGTTTTTAACTATGTTCTCACTGCAAGAATCATTAAAAACCCTTTTAGAGGTTTTTAATTAATATCTTCGTTAATTAATGTCATCCAAAGATGCAACTTAGCTAAGAACACTCTCGATCAACTCTCCTTTCAAACAAATTTTGTTTTCAAAATCTGTCCATCCTTTTAGGGGCTAGAGTACCACAGACAGATACATCAAACTAATAACCTCCTTCCTTTTTGTGTCAGAGGTTTAAAAAGGCATCTGATAAATTGTGTACTGATATGTGTTTATCAGCAGTATCATTCTGTTACCATGTAGAGCAAGCAGTCCAAAGGATTTTCTAATTATTTTCCTCTCGAAAAAGGCGAAGTAGGAAAAAGAAAATAAAAGAAAGAAAGCAAAAAATCACAGAAAAGCAGTTGAAGGAGAAGAAATGCAACTTAAGGCGCTTTTCATGTTAATGAAATTTGAAAAAAAAAAGGCAAATGAAAGGTTGAAAATGTAGTAAGAATGAAAGCTTGTAAGGTTTCACATGCACAAGTATAATGGGTGAAGAAATAAGAGATTCTGAAGCTGGTGATGCTCAGAGTGACTTAGCCTTCATTCATTCGTAGCAAAGAAGCGACCAGAACCAAGGCATATTTACCCCCCCCCCCCTTTTTTTACAGAAGAAGTTGGAATAAGAGTTTTACAATTTTCGTAAAATAAGTAGCATTGGTAGAAAAAAAAAATCATAGCAATGTAAAGGAAAGTAAATCCTTTGCTTTTTTACTTAAAAAAAAAAGAAGAAAAAAAAAGAGATTTAGAGGAATGCTAAGAATTCTGTATTCCTATTTCCCCCCCCCCCCCCTTCCCTCCCTGTTAGTATTAACAACAAATGTTTTTATGCTACAATGTGGCAAAAAGCAAAAATAATCTTTTTATCCTGTGCTATTTAATTAAATAAAAGTTTATGATTTTGATGAAATTTATTATTTACTTTTAACTTGCAAAGTCTAATATTCTTGCTAGAAAATGGCTACTCTTTATCACTTTTTTTTCCCTTCATGTTAAGTTTTTTTTTATGAAATCATTTTTGTCCCCGGGTAAGAGCATCAAATATGTTTCAAGCTCTGTTTTAATAATGTGGGCTGCAGCTTTTCTGGTTCAAACTGACATTTTCCTTGTTTTTCTCTTTACAAATGTAGTTGGATCAATTTTACAATTGATTGATCTAGCAGTATCACCTTCAATGAATAATTTTTGCATCCCTACTGTTTAGTAGGCGAAAAAGTAATGTGGTGTAATGCAGTGGCAGCCTGGGGATTTTTCATGGAGTTTAACAAAACAAATTTTAGAAATTAATAATTGAAACAGTATGTGATGGTATAACTTGCAAGTTAAAACACATTTTCATTTTTACTAGTTAGTGTTCCCAAAGGTATGAACAAAATTATACTATTTTATTTTTAACAATGGAATGTATTGGGGGCTCATGGGTTTATGTACACAGATAAGTGACTTCCTTGGGTATAATGAGAAAAACTGCTATGATATTTGTTCTGTTTTAAGATTCTGATATGTTTGTGTATGGTACAATGTGCAACAGTGAAGCTAATAAAATTTTATCTTCTATAGTCAACCCCAAGTGTGTCTGACACTCCAGCAACATTTCCAGCAGGTAATTATTTCTTAAGCTTCAAAAGTATCATGTGTAGAATGTTCTAAGCAAAGAAATTTTGTGGGCTGTCTAGCATTTTTTATTCTTTTATTTTTTTACTAGCTGCATGGCCTGACTTTGCATGGTCTACCTCGAAAATAAAAGTTATGCCAAGTATTGCGGAAAAATAACCAAAAAGGAAACATTTTTAATCTCCGGATTACAGGAAAAGCCTCAAAACAAAAGCCAGAATTTTATTTCTTCATAATCTCTCTTCTGAATGATTTTCTTCACGCTACAAATTTTAATAAAAGCATTGTTCTACAATGACCGTGATCAACAGTGAATTTCTACTTGAATGCTTACCTGAATTTTAGCATGAGATTAGTTAAAAACAGTTTTAATTCACATTCTAATTATCTTGGATCATTGGAACAAATATTATCTGATTCAGAAATATGAACGGTTTCTAAAGATATTTTGTTCTAATTTTTTTTAATGTCATTTCCAATGCTGCATGAAATAGCTGAACTATGCTATGAGTTGAAATAATGATCACATTACTTAGTGCAATTTATGTGTTTTATCAAATATTTGCTGTCTAGATTACATAAAAGTTTTTCTACTGGGTCATTCCATGTGATCCAAAGTTTTTTCCCTCACCTTTTTGTATTTCTTTGAAATTTGGCTCATCGATTGTACCCTTTGAGGTAATCAAAAGTCCAAATTTTTAGATTTTTATCTCTATTATTTTTTTATTTATGACACTTTGATTTTTCGAAAAACCCGCTTTTTTTCATGGATGCTTGAACATAAAATGGACGATAACTCAGCACCAAATATAGATAGAAAGATTTGGTAAAAAGCATTTTAAAGTACATTAGTTGCTGTTTAATGGGATATGCAACATGACTAATTTCAAAAAAATTTTAATTTTTAAAAAATGAAATTTAAATTTTAAATTTATATTTCTCAGGAAAGGTATTATGAATTTTTTAAAAAAAATTCTCAAAAATTTGTGTGTATTTTATCTTTATTTGTGCAAAGTTTCAAGTTGGGATCTCAATGGGATCATATTTTTATGAATTTTTAAATAAAATTTGACTTATGAAATAATGACATTTTTCAGATTCTAACTAGTTAAATATGGGGTTCTTTTACTGGGGATGGTCTAGTAAGTAGTAATTGATCATGACTATGCTTGAAATGAACTGACATGACTTTGTAGATTAGTACCCCCCTCTGCCACACAACCACTTTTTATCTTTTTTTTTTTTTTTTCAAAACTGTATTTAAAAAAAAGCCGGCACGTAAGAGTTATAACCATAATAAACTGGGACGCACGCTGCTAAACATCAGTAGTGACTAAAGCTTATAAATGGGGGGGGGGGGTCATAAAAAATAAAAGTCAGAAAAACTGAACTCATTTGCAGCTTTTTTTTCTTTCGGAAAGTGAGACGGTAGGGGGAGGGGGCAATCTGGAATGAAACATAACAACATGGAAGGTTATGCTCAAATTAGCAAAATTTGTTTGATATATAACTGCTTTTAATATATGTATAAATAGATCTCGCTGCATTGCTCTCATTTACAAGTGAAATTAAAAGAAAACTAGCATTAAAGAAAAGAAAAAACAGCTGCACTCCAAATGTTGTTGAAAGACAGTTTTATGTGGACAGACATATGACCTGATACTTAGATTTATTTTTAGTTTGGTGTAAAAAGAATGAAACAACACGGGGGGAAACACTCCTATTTTGCTGTGATCTTGGGGAAAACTATTTCTTTCCTCCATCCAAATTTGAAAGTTGGTGCAGAGGTAAGGGACGAAATGAATCATAACTTTCCTTATCAGATAGTGAAATAATCAAGTACACTTTGTGAAGTTCGGACTGAAAAAGAAACACTTGGTCTGAAAAAAAAAAGCATCAGGTGAAGCGTGATACTAGTATAGTGTTAATCGTATGTGTGAGTGAATGTGAGGGGGGGGGGGGGTAATGTACTTTGTCTTGCTTTAAAGAAGAACATTTACCAACTTTTAATATGTTTTCTATTCATTTTGTTTTATTCTATTTATTTATTTATTTTTTACATTTTAAAAATAGTTTTGGAAAAAAAATAATAAAAGTGGTGGCCCGGGGGAAGGGGTCATTTTCTTACTTTAAAGAAGAATATTTACCAATTTTTAATAAGTTTACTATTCATTTTGGTTTTTTATTCATTTATTTATTTTTTACATTTTGAAAATAGTTTTGAAAAAAAAAATAAAAAAAATAAATAAAAGTGGTGGTGCGGGGGGGGGGGGGGGGGGTGCTTGCCAATTTACAAATTCACGTCAGCTCATTTCAAGCATAGTTATGATCAATTACTACTTACTAGACCATCCCCAGTGAGAGAACCCCATATTTAACTAGTTGGAATCTGAAAAATGTCATTATTTCATAAGTCAAATTTTATTTAAAAATTCATAAAAATATGATCCCATTGAGATCCCAACTTGAAACTTTGCACAAATGAAGATAAAATACACACAAATTTTTGAGAATTTTTTAAAAAAAATTCATTATACCTTTTTTGAGAAATTTAAATTTAAAATTTAAATTTCATTTTTTAAAAATTAAATTTTTTTTGAAATTAGTCATGTTGCATATCCCATTTAACAGCAACTAATGTACTTTAAAATGCTTTTTACCAAATCTTTCTATCTATATTTGATGCTGAGTTATCGTCCATTTTATGTTCAAGCATCCATGAAAAAAAGCGGGTTTTTCGAAAAATCAAAGTGTCATAAATAAAAAAATAATAGAGATAAAAATCTAAAAATTTGGACTTTTGATTACCTCAAAGGGTACAATCGATGAGCGAAATTTCAAAGAAATACAAAAGGGTGAGGGAAAAAATTTCCCAAATTTTGGATCACTTGACATGGAATGACCCTACTGAATCAAAAGTGTAATAAAAATAACTTTAACCCAAAATTTTTATTGGATCATGCAACACACTACAGTTAAACTTCTATGAATGTCACCTCTGTATAATGACCAACCCCATTAACAACCATTACTGATTAACCCCCCCCCCTATACGATTCAATGCCTAAAATCCTGTAGGAGAGACCAGATAACCCTCTCCTCGCTACCGGAATGATCTCCTGTTTGAACATATTCACCATCATTTGAAAATCTTCTCACAGGACTCTGAAGAAATTTGAGTTTTATGTGTATCATGTTCGTGTTATTCAGGAATTGAAAGCTCCCGATCAAATTAAAATATAAGTCAGTGTTGATGGAAATGGAACTGAAAAAGTTAATTCTGTGTTCTTTACAGATGAAGCCTTGTCATTTCATCTCACAGTTCATGTTAGCAGTCAGAATATGAGAATTGGGTCCCTGGGAAATCCGTGCTTTAATCATGAAAAGATTCAGGGCTGCTGAGAGCCAATGCGGGCCCCTTTTGAGTTTGGTCGCCAGCCTCTTCCTCAATAAAACTTATACTGCTCCGACTCCAAACCAGACCCCTCCAATGGCTGTTCCCCTAGTTTTTGACTAGGTTGGCATGGCCTCTTATCAGCCCTGAAAAGAGTTTGCATTTAGAAAAAAAAATCCTAATTCTGGAAAAAATCCATTTTGACCGCGCTACAAACAAAAGATACAGAAAGTGTACGATGAAAATAAAAATAAACTGTGATTCCAAAAAAAAGTACAGTGTTACCAACAGTTTGTATTTAAAATTATTAGTATTTTTAAAATAAAATATTCAATTACATGTGTCATGGCTTTTGGATTACTCTGTACTTTAATTTTGCCTGTAGCTATTAGTTAAATAGTGGCATTTTAGTACATAACATTCTATTTGTTCGTAATTTTTAAAATGAACACTCCAAACATTTAAAAGTGGATTAATTCATCAAATATACAAAAAAAAAAAAAAAAAAAAAAAGTTTGAAATTCCTAATAGCATGAGTATTTTTATGTTACGATTTTTAAATTAGTGGCCTGACAACTTTCTTATGAATACAAATATTAAGTAAGTTGTAGAAAATGTCTACAGTTAAATATCTTTGCCTTCCTTTTTTCTCTAATTTAATATAATTTATTTTTTAAATATTTTTACCAGTGAAAAGCATTCAATGTACTCTTTATGGAAACTTACATTTGTGTTTGATGTTTTTGACTTGTTATTCTTTTAAATTGAGCAGTGCTCATTTTATCATTAGGGAAAGATAAAGACATGAATCTATCCTCTATTTAAATAATGAATTTTATTATAATGTATTTCATGAAAACTGTTTTGAAAATACTTTTGTTCTGACATCGTAATATTTTATACAGTTGAACCAAGTCCTGTACCGCCACCAATTAATCCCATGGCTCAGATGCTACGGCCTGCACCTGTCCCAATGGCAAGGCTGCCTTTGCCTATTGAAAGACCACCTATAATGCCAGTTATGCCTGGCTCATCTATGAGCATGCTTGGCTCATTTGGAGACCAAGGTTAGCTCTTTTAAATCAATTTCTTTTGATTGATTGACCTAATAATGCAAACCACTTGCAAGCATATTGTAAAACAACCATCATTTGATGAAAGCTTATGTAGAATGCATGAAACGGAGAATAATGAATTTTAAAATTTACAATTTCACTATTATTCAATGCAATAGTCCATTGGTATTCAAACTACAGATCACAATCCTGAATTGCACCACAAAAAGTATCTTAAGGTCTCTACTAACCTCAGTGGTGCTACAGCCCATGGGGGCAAAGCCCTACTGTGCCCATATAATTTTTCGTAAACACATGCTCTGAGGTGCAAGGCTGATGTTCCAATTTGGTGGTCAGCCGAATGAGGAAACCCAATGCTTATTTCCCAAGCACACTTGGCACTCATTTCATTTATCCAATGAAGGGCTGAGTTGATCATGCCCAACCAGGGAATCCAACTCGGATCTGCGCCATGGAAACATGAAGCGCCGCCACTAGGCTTCCCTTAAGATTTCTAAGTGGATTAAAAGTTGTAAATCAATTTAGTTAAATGGAATAGATGAGTGATTAATGTTTTTACGGCAATTATTTGTTTCTTAAATAGGAAATTTTATTGAATTCTAGAGAGATTAACATATTTTTAGTATTTTTGAGGATATAGACCAGGTACGTAAATTCTGATACTAAAATACTAGTATTATGGAAGGATTCAATTGGAGAAATTGGTTGCTTGGGAGAAAGCCATATTTGAATCCTTTGAACCTTTTGCCTAATTTGAAGTTTGGCATCCAGCACTAATGTGCAGTTCAACCTCCTTCATCTGGAATTGTGAAGTCTCCTTAAAAGTAGGCTTGCCAGATTTCTGAGATGTTCAACCGGAATGCAAACCCCCCTCTTGCTCTCCAAGTGGTGGGCTTTCAAAAAGGTCCATATCCTTGGCTGATTTTTAAAGTTAAAAATAAAGTAGATAAATTTAAACATTTTATTTTAAACACATTAATATTTATAAGTTACTATTGTAAAAAAAGAAACTTGGAATAAGGAATAAAAATTTTAATTATATTTACATTTATACTTTCCATTGGCTAGGACATTTTTTCTAAAGTCTTTTTTGGTTTGAATCTTGTTGTAAAAGTCTTCACAAGCAAATCCGGAAATAATTTTACATGTCAGTGTTACGAATGACAAAATAAGTATTCGAATCAATCCTTCACAGTTAATTCTTTTGAGACTTTTTTGTCACCCAAGCAAACAGTTTGAGCAAGAGGGGGGTCAGCATTCCAGTTGAGCATCTCAGAAATCTGGAAAGCCTACTTTTAAGGAGACTTCACAATTCCAGATGAAGGAGGTTGAACTGCACATTGGTGCTGGATGCCAAACTTCAAATTAGGCAAAAGGTTCATAGGATTCAAATATGACTTTCTCTCTAGCAACCAACTTCTCCAATTGAATCCTTCCATAGAACTAGTATTTTAGTATTGGAACTGTCACCCCTTATCAAATCTTTTACCGGGACGTGAAGTAAACCAGTCGGGACACCAGGACTTTGTCTGAAAGCGGGAACGTCTGGCAAGCGTACTTTAAAGGGTGTTGAATTATCAAGAGGTTGGTGTCAACAACACGCGCCTAGTGGCACAAAATATTCATTTTCTTGAGAGGGATTAAGATATGCTTTTGAAGTTAATAGCTTGATAGGAAAAACAACTTGAAATTAACTTTGTTTTACCACAATGAGCAGGTATAGACTAATAATTGAGTGCTTCAATTACCAAATCGATTAACTCCACTTTAAAAAAAAAACATCATTTCTGCTTTAATAGTGCTTTATCAATGCTTAGCATGTGAATTTATATTAAAGTTTTGGTTCTGTGCATTTCTAATCATGTGATGATCGAAAATGTAACACAAGGGTCTACTCACTCCTATGGATAACGCTATCTTCTTCATTATTTTTCTCGACTTTTTGTTTTATGGAGTTAATCAATTTGGAAAGTGAGGCATCCAGTTATTAGTGTATCATATTTCATCTAATAATCTTAGTATTACAATAATTATAAAGCCCTGGTTATAATCAGAGTTTAGGCTGCCTTTAAAAGTTCTTTAGTATAAAAGCTAAACTTGGGAGAAAAGTTTTCACAAAATGCTAAAATGTTACATGTTCTTATATCTGTCTAAATGGCTCAGTGTGTTTCATCTCCTGTTAGGGGAAAAAAAATTCAAATTTCATCTACGACATCTTTAAAGAAATAAGTGCAGCAGCTTTTTTTTTTTTTTTAATGTAAAATAAAGAATCTTGGATTATGCTTACCATTAGGAAAACACCTTTGGTTTTTAGAACGTTGTAGTCGCCTCCTCTTAATAATGCAGAAATAGGGCCGGACATAATGCCGGATAAGACTTGTTTAACTTAAGAGTAGTTTAAGCATCGTAACTAAGATTTAAAAAAATACTAAGTTGACTATTGCCATGCTTGCCTATTCTCTTGGATCATACGTTGTTTCTTTTTTTTTAAATTAACTTACTTTTATTTGAGCAAAAAAGTGAAAATGCTTTGCTTTATTTTCGCAATTGAAATAGTGTTTTTGTATTCTGCGAAAAATGCGACCATAGCAGAAACCCTGCTAATAATTACAGAGAAACAGATAGACGCATAGATAAATGTAGAAATAGATGTCGCCTCAAGAGCTTCTACAGTAAATACATTCAGTGAAGTCATAAAGTCCCTGATTGTTATTTTAATTTTTCTGTTAACATAACAGTTTATGAAACTGCATGCCCAATCTATTTGCATGAGTGAATTTTACGTATGTAATAGCTCTTTATTCCCAGAATTTTAAACTTTTCTCTTCAGTTTGAATCTATTTGCATACTAGAAAATAGCCCGTCAAGGTATGACGGGTGAAAATTGCTTCTACATTTGAACAAAGTCATTGCATGTCTGCTGATATTTTGATAGTTGAAATTTTAACCCTAACACCAGTGGATGAACCCTAAACTCCAATAAATGGCGTTCATTGTTGACCACTTTCTCGTTTCTTCATTCTCCTTAAGTTACTCTTACCAGTAAAATGGTTAAGTGACCAGATACAGTTCAGCTTTGTCAAAATAAAGCATTTCCCTGCATGTCAAACATTACCAAAAAAATATTATCATACCATGGCTCGAGTTTCATTGTTGGTGACGTCAGATGCGTTACTCGATCATTGGTCATTATATATATATATATATATATATATATATATATACATATATGAGAATAAGGAACTATTATGTATTATAACATACAGTATCAACACTACAAAAGCTTTTTTTGTACTTAAAAATAATGTTCTGTACATGTTGTGGGTATGATTGTACAGTCACACCCACAATATATGCAAATCAGTATTTTTAAGATTGAAAGGGGAAAAAGAAATAGAGGTTGACACTTCATATTATTATTCATAATGATTCCTTTTTCTTTTTTCAATGATGTGAAAATTAGAAGACAAAGTTTTAAATTCCAGAATTAAAGTGCAAATGTACCTGTAAATGTGTAAAATGTGTGCTAATAGATTGAGCATGTAATAAATTCAATTTAATATTCCTTTAAAATGCAATTAACTTACTTTTAAAAATTATACCTTTGGTGTTTGTTTTCATTTCCAGATCTCCGAGTACTGGGTGATCGTGACTTGCGTCTTCATGCCACCGATAGAGACATGAGGTCATTGCCCATGCTCTCTGGGGACAAGGACATGCGCCAGCTAGTAGGGGATCAAGATATGAGAACCATGGGGGGGATTCCCGATAATCGCCCGTTTGATCCGAGATTCCGTGGTTCTGCTATGAACAGAGCACCACCAGGAATACCAATGGAAAAATCACGTCCTCCAAATGTGGATCCAAGGACTGCTTATGAAGGACAGAATATCCCTGCCCCTGTTCGTGTTGAAGATCCTAGAAAAGCAGCTATGACAGTAAATGATTTTATTTCTTGTCATTTCAATTGTACTTTCTTATTTCTTCTAACGTTTTAAAAACTCTAAGAGGTGAATTAGAACGACTGTTGTTTCAGCAGTAATTGGCGACTATAATTTGAAAAGATTAATGTGCTGAAGTATATAAAAAAATGTGGAAATTTTTTTGGTTTCAAGTATTCTTAAAAACAAAATTCTAAACTAGAAATTATCCAGTAGGTATTTCAAAATTAAAAAAAACTTTGTAGCATTCAAAGTAGATTTTTTTAAATTACAAAATTCTTAGAAATTTTGTATCATTCTTTTTTACTGTGCCTTCATTTGTTGTAATTTTTAAATATTTACAAGATGTGCATTTTTGTGTTTTAATATATGTTCTTATATTTTCAAATATTTTTAGAAACCCTGGCCACTTATCTTTTGCATTTTGTCAAGGATAATTAATAGTTAAAATGTTTTACACCTTATAATGTGAGGAATGTCCTGAATGTAGTTTTTGTCATATTTTCTCCCCAGAAAACTTGATTACAACCAGACTTATATGACGGATTTCAAAATTAAAATACTAATTTTTTCCCATTGTTTTCATTCATTCAGTAAGAATGCTGATACATTTGTTGCACCATGATATTAATTTTAAGAATCTAATTTTGATAAAACGGGTACTCAGTAAAACAATGAGGCTCTGATGACCTTCTTAAAATTCCTGGGCACTGATTTTTACCAGGATCCTTTTTGAAATAAAATATCATATTTTTTTTCTTATGGTGTGAAATTATGTTGATTAAATTTCATGATTACGGCAGTTTCGTTAAGTTCTGTGTTTTGGGGTACCAATGCTGTTTAATATTTTGCATCTCATGTGAGGGTATTTTATAGAAGGTTGGGGGGGGGGGGGGGGGGCATGACAACTAGGTTTGTGTACAAAAAGGAAAAAGAGACATGACTCACAACGTATTGTGTTTTATTTTATGGCTTAAATTTCCATACAACTCAGGAAATTTTCTTAAACAGTCCACCCCCCCCCCTTTTTTTCATTTTATATGCAGAAACAACAGTTTTATTATGTATTTTGAAAGTTTTTATTTTAGATATATCAATATCAAAAGACTGAGAAAAATTGTAAAATCTTAGGTGCCAGGTCAAATTTTTAGGTGCCAAACAAATTATTTGTCACAGTTTGCAGGAAAGTTCAGTGTAACTTAACTTCTGAAAGATTCTTATTCTAAAAAAAACACTAGTTGGCAAGGTATTTTTTAGTCACCCAGGTGACCTGGTGAGCGAAGTTGGATGGATCCAGTTTATATTGCTCTACCATTGCATATTGATAAATATTTATGTAAGATATTTTAACTGCAGTAAATATAATTTTCTTTTCATTACCTTTTCTTTATATCAAATATCCAGAGCTTAGTTTTGTAACATGCATATTGTAGGTTGATTCAATTTGTTCACATTTTAGAGTACTAGAGTGCCTCCACCAGCACTTTTAAATGTAGGACCAAGTGCTGCATCGCTGGACTCTGCTCGCCAAATAATGCATCCTGGTAATCCAAATGCTCCTCATGATCAAGAAAAGGTAAAATTTTATATATATATTATATATGCAATACCTGATAACTTTCTATTTCTTTTTAAAAAACTGAACTATGTGACATTCAAGTCATTATAGTTATTCTGAAATTCTTTTGGAGAGGGAGGGGAAAGGGTAAAATTCAAAAACTCTCAGTATAAAACCGTAATGAATTTTATTAGTTTGCAATCACTAACATAATTGTTAAACAAGTGCTAGTTAATTAAGTTTTTCTGTTATTCAAATTTGCCTATTCTTCTCTTATCAATACAATGATCCATTTCACATTAATCATTAGAACTATAATTCAAGAAATTATTTGAAACTATATTATAACTTATTGAAACCTTTCTATCATAAATCAGAACTAATATGTTACAGTTTAGAACAGCTCTAAATCTTACTTTATTTTTAAATTTCAAAATAATTCGTCTGATTTAAAAATATGCTTCTGATTTCATTACACTGATACTTTTTGCCCTCTTTTTTAGCAATACAATTTTATATGAAATAAGCAAATTTTGAATATAAGGTGCACAGTAAATTTTATCATAAGTTGATTTTTTTTTTCTATTGTAAAAGATTGCGAATGATATCTCAAGTTTTTCCCGTTGTTGAATTAGCTCAAGTTTTGATTTTTGCCATTTTACTTACTACTGTTAAGCGAATATAAAATAAAAATTCACCTTTACTTTTGTATTCTTGTTTAACTCAACTTTTCTAAATGAGAGACATGCATCTGAAATTTAAGTTTCTCACCCATTTCAAAACAGAGGCATTTCTCCATAACTTATTAATATTGAACTACAAATTTAATATTATATATCGTCGCCTCAGAGCAACAGTAGGACATCTTAGTGTTATTTCTGGGATTAGATGTCTTACTGTTGCTCTGAGGCGACGATACGGCAGGGGAATGTAGCATAAAGTGAAATATCGGGGCAAAATAAAATGGTGAAGTATTTTCAGCTTGCAACACTATCTAGCAACATTTTGTCTATGTTCTCAAACATATAGTTGATTCCAGTCAAAAAGTAAATAACTTTTTAAGATCTAGGTATGTAATAATACCAGTCATTTTCAAAACCTGAAACATATACTGTAATATTTTGTTGTTATCAAAAATATAGTTTTTATCGTAATGAAATGATAGTTTTGAAATTAACATTTTAAGTATTGAGTTCTATGCAGTACTTATTTAGTTAATATTGGACATGCTTTGCTTTAAATGTTTACTACAATTTATCAGGTACACATAAGTCAAAGTGAAAAAAATATTTTGGTTTACTTATTCATTAAATTATAAAATCCTTTTGTATTCATTAATAAAATAATTTAAATTTCTTAATATTTAATTTACTTATTTTCTAATTTATTCACTCTTCTATTCAATCATTTATTATTTATTACTTACATATTTATTTTCAGTTATTCATTCATTCTTTTATTTGCTCTTTCATTTTATCAAAAATATTTTTGATGAATTAAATAGAAAAAAATTTCATCAGAAAAATATTCTATTTTTCATTTTACCCCTTGAAAACAATTTCCTCTTTTTAAGTACAAATTTACTGCCAAAAATGAAAAATAATATTTCAATGCAAGTTCTTTCTTCTTTATATGTATGTAGGTATATAAAATACTGTGTTCTTTATGTACAGAAATGTTCAAAAAAAAAAAAGAAAAAATCCAATTTGTTCATTTTGGAAAAAAAAATGAGTTGTCTTAACTATTTCACTTTTAAATTAAAAAATTGTCTGGAAGGTTTAAACATTTAACTTTTCTTTACACTCAACATATTCTATGTATTCATACAATATCATGTTATTCACAAATGTAGGTATTTTGTGGGATTGAGTACTCGGGGAAAAAATACCCAGGTAAACACCCATTTTGGGTATTACCATTAAAAAGAAAGAGTTTATTTTACATCACTGATTACACCAAATATGCACTTGGACCATTTTAAATTGTATTTGAACTATAATTTCGATGCTGGAGTAACTGTAATTTATTTAACTCATAGTGATTAGTAAAATGAGGATTTCATTTAAATATAACCATGATGGTCTTTCCAGTGTTTTTGCACGAAAAACAAATTGCAATAATATTGATCATGTAGTGTGTTAATGAAAACAAATATCATAAGTATTTTCAGCATGGGTATTTTTTTTCCCTTTTTCTAGTACAACAAAAAGTATATATTGTGTTCATAATTAAAAGCAATTACTGACCAGTTTTAGTTTTTTTAAAATTGTTACTTTATTTAAGCTGCATATCAAATCAGAAAATCTTGCTATTTTTACTTTTGCAGATTTATTAAAATTATGATTGTGAAGTAATCAGTTATATATATTTATTGTTACTTATAGGCTGCATTAATCATGCAAGTGCTGCAGTTGACTGACCAACAGATTGCATCCTTACCACCTGAGCAAAGACAAAGTATATTAGTGCTCAAAGAACAAATAGCACGAAGCCATGCTACGTAGTTTCGTTTCAGTTATATGCATTTAATTAAATGAATAAAATTTTTACATTTAATTTGGAGTTTTATACTTTGGCAATAGTGTTTTTTTTTTATTCTAGTAAATATCCATTGTATTGAAGTGCAATTTTTTGTTTCAAAACTGATGTCGTTATGTGGTCAAAAGAAGGAAAATGCTAAAAATTTAAATAAAGGGCCCTTTCCTTGCATTTGCTAATATAAAACTAAGCTCAGTTACATCAGACAAATCAGTGCAGCTTACTCAACAAATCAGTACTACATTGCAGCATTATTTCTCAAAGCAGCTACTTGAATTTTGTCTGGTTCTAAAAAACAAATGCATTACCTCAGGGGGGATACAGAAAAATCTTTTCGAGGGACCCGGAGAATTGAATATCCCCCCCTCCCCCACAGTCGATTTTTCATAACATAGTTTTCATGACTTTATTATTATTTTTTTTTTAAAGAATTCATTTAGGTCAATGAATATTATGCTGCACTAATATATGTTGAATGTAGACGAAAACATTTTTAACGTTTCAAGTCAATCAAATACTGTACCCAATATGTCACTGAGATGTTTTACAATGAGTGGGGTTTTAATTAGGAACATTGTCATAATGTTTATAACATGAGAGCAAGGTTATTAAATAAACCCATACCTCATTTGATTTATTGAAAATTAATTAATATTTTAACTACAAAATATTACTTGATTAAGAAAATCATAACTTCATACCATATAAGTTTCATTGAAGAATTCAGAAAGTATTTATGTGTGAATTTCAAGGCAGTTGCTGATTTGTTTTTAAAGCCATGATACAGTTAAGGTAACATATTGATACTACATGTTGTTTCCATTAATAATCATGACAAGGTTTTGCCAAGAAACTACCATATGATTTCTTTCATTTTGCATTTTTGAAAAACTGAAAAAGAAATCTATTATTTCACCAATAGGTTCCTGAATCAAAATGACTCTTTTAGGTGCGCCTACACATTTTTTTATTAAAAAATGTTAATTATTGATTCGACCAGAGAAGAATTAGTGGACGAATCGC
Source organism: Uloborus diversus (assembly GCF_026930045.1). Taxonomy (NCBI): domain Eukaryota; kingdom Metazoa; phylum Arthropoda; class Arachnida; order Araneae; family Uloboridae; genus Uloborus; species Uloborus diversus. The sequence continues at coordinate 170,764,693 of NC_072734.1, forward strand.
GACAGTACGTCCCCTTGAATTCGAAACCAGTGAGTTAAATGTATTCTGCTACTCTAGGGCTCTGACTCAAGTATTACTTCTTTAGTAAACAAAAATGCTTTTATTCAAAATATGCTGTGTGTGTTTTGTGTTCTTTTAATTAAATATATATATATATTAAAAAATGCAAAAGAGAAATCAATTTTAAAAAAATAAATAAAATAGTTAAATTAATTCATCCTTGGGGGAGGCACTGGCCCCCTGTCCCTCCCCCCTAAAATCTGCTACTGCATTACCTCTATGTGGTTATAAGGTAAATGGTCAGGGATATGAACCTCCCATGTTTAGAAAGGGCTCTGTGATAGTTACAGTTGCGATATGATGACTGAAGTGGTATTGATCGATAGCATTATGCATGCTATTTGCAGTAGTTGCAATGCTGTGTCGTGGCAAGCATCATCTTTTGCAGTGGAGAAGCATATTGGTACAATAGTGGTTCTGTAGTTAGTACTCATGAACATTTCCCATTTGGTTCCAACTTGGCCGACATAATGCTTTTTCAGGTTCAGGTAGAAAAATTATTTGCGTTTGTATATAAAATTTTAGTTAGAGCCAATTCCAAACATTGTATTCGTCGACATAAGAGAATTAGGCAACAAGTTACATTCGGTTAAATCAATATTTTCAGTTTTTGTTGAAAAATCTTCATTACAGTTATCCAGATCTTGCAATAATACTTTTTTTTGTTTACATTTAGTTTTGAAAATTTATTTGTTCATACAACACCATTTTTAAATTCAGCTATTTCTTTTAAAGATAAGCTATTGACCTATCAGTTTAATAACCAAAACAACAACATGATCAACTCATGTGTCATCTGAAATTGCATTGCGTATCACAATGTGCTTCACGGGTACAAGTTTGCCATCTTTGACCTATCTTTTCAAGCATAAGTTTTTATAGATCTTACTAATCTGCTTAGATACTCTATACCAAACTACTACTACTTTTATATAGCCGGTTTGAGTAATTTTACTCTCCATGCAGAAATAAGCTTTATATTATGATTTTTTAAAAGTTTCAAAATTTGCAAAATAATACAAAAAAATTGCAGCTTTAAACCAAACAAAGTTATAATCCAGTTGATTGTATTCAAGAAGCTAACCAGCTTTACAAATATCTGAGGGTTACAAATACTAAGCAAGCTGCTACCATTAAGCATTAACATTGCAGGAATGATTTATATCACAAGGGTAAAAAAAGTTGCACCCTGGGGTGAAGGTGGGAGGCAAACCTGTGCCACCTCCCTGCAGTTACTAGACAAAGATGCTTATCTCTCAGGTCACTGAGCCTGAGCCCCCTTGTAGTTGATTCCTTTTTTAGCTTATACTAGGCTCAGAGCCAAAATTAGCTTTATGCCACCCCTAAATAGACTTAAAATCTGTGTCAGCATCCATCCCTCCTGCCTCCCCTTTTAAAAGAAGCAAACTAAACTTGACTTTATTCCCATAAGGGAGCATGAGGCATGTGTTCCCTAAGTTGAAATTTTTTTTTACAAACTATCTAGGCCAAATAATTTTAGAATGACATTTTTTTCCTTGTTAAAGCTTAACATTATCAAAAAATAAATAAATTTTTGTTTAATTTTTTTTTTTTTTGTTTTGAAAAGGTTGCAAATGAAATATATCTGCATTGTGCAATCATAATGCAGTGGTACCTCCCCCTAAGGGTTAGGGCCCCCCTCAATAACCCGGAGTCCCCTAAAAAAGCAAGAGCCCCCCTCAAAAAATGAGAAAGTGCCCCTCACCCCCCTTACTAAAAATTTTAATGGCGCAGTCTGCACCATGACCCCCCTTGTTGGGCACCCCAGTATAATGTCATGCCTGTACTCTTACTCAACATTACTTTTTGGTTGAAAATTAAATGTAGGTAATGTGATTAATTGTCGAAATATTTCTGACTTGAATAATAAAGTAAGCCACTTTCAGAAAATAATAGTAGCTTTGTATCTTTTATATTTACGAGGGGGTTTCAAAAGGTAAGGTAACAAAGCCGATGCAATAAAAAATTTATTCAAGAATTGCAAACATGCATATAGGCTGCTCGTAAGGGGGGAAGGGTACCTGCCCCTCACTTCCAAAAGTAAAAACTCTTTGCCCCCTCACTTTTCGGAGTTCAAAATTAATGATTGATTCAAAAATAATTTTTGGCTCGATGAATTGATTTGTTTCAAGCAAACAAAAGCTCAAAATTCCTAAAAAATGGGCTTGTCTTGTGTTAATTTTTAAGAATGGTGCTTTGAATTAGAAGATGATAGTTCACCGTAGTGTCCCTTGTGACTCTAGTCTACTAGCCACCCATTCTGAATTCTGAGGCCATATTCCACATTTTTTAGAAGTCATTTAAATCATTAATGTTAAAATTACAAAGTGTGGCCAAATTTTACAGGAAAAAAAGTTTTAGGGGCCACGCCCTCTAAGCCTTCGCAACTATTTTGACCCCCCTCTTTTTTTGTGCACGAGCTGCCAATGCAAAAATGCATAAATTGTAATGAGGCAAAGGTACAGATTACTACTCTACATAGTCATCATACTTGTAGGAGCCTTTGTTCTAGCGGTACACCAAACCATCCAGGCCCCAACTGGCTTCTTCTGGGGTGGTCACTTTACTTTTTTCTTGGAAGTAACAGTTACATTTTATATAAAAATTGTGTCTTTGAGGTTTTTGCTTAATTTTACTCCTTGTCAAAACAAAATTTCGTTTTTTTTCACAACATCTATTAAAGACGCATGTTTAATATATTTGTTCTGAACTGAACTTTTTTAAAAAATTTTGTTTGACCTTGTAGGGGAGAGGGGGAATGAGGGTTCTGATGCAGGGACTTTGTATAAGTGGAGCATAGAACCAAAAAGGGACCCATATATGGGGACAAGGAAGGCTCAAGCCCCCCTTTGAAATGAGAACTTCCTTGCTTTTAGTGCTTTTTTTTTTTTTTGAAAAAATGTATAAAAATTGCTTTTCCACCCATTAATGAATAAGTTATTAAAAATATCAAATTTTAATGTCTCTAATCTGTACTGAAATCGGTTTCCATGGGAAAAATAGTCTGCTAAACCATAACCATAGGGGAAATTTTTCAGCCCCCCCCCCTTAAAATTTTGCATATGGGCGCCCTTGCATAGAACAAACCCAACTGTAGGGGGTCTGAGGGCTTCTCCCCTGCGAAAAACTTTGAAAAATAGATATAAAATTCTGCATTTTTAAGCCTTACGGGGGACAAGAGGACTTGTCTCTGAGAGGGGATTAACTTCCAAAATTCGAAGTTTAGATGATCTTCGATTATAAGGATGAGGTTCAAAGACAGAGGAAAATTTTACGAAAATGAAGTTGTAAATACGCAATTACATGTCACGTTTGGTTACGTTAGGGGATGAGGTTCCTTACTCTCCCTAGAAACTTTTTCGATATTAAAGGCGTAAATATGCAATTAGACCTTCTTTGACAAATTAAAGAAAAGGAATGGAGTTCAGGGATTCTGTAGGGAAATTCTACAAATTGGAAGTAAAAAAAAAAAACTGTACTTAAGACAATCTATGATGATGATAGGAGGAGTGAGGTCCACAGCCTCTCCCAGAGCTTTACCGAAAAAAGGGGGGGGGAGCTTTAAGAAAAAATGTCCAAAAGCAACACCGTTCCAAAAGCAATGGTACCCCTTCAAATGGTGCAGGCCCCCCACACTCACATAAAAAGAGACCAAAACTTTTTTAAATTGCTCCCCTAAAAGCTTCAGTGGCGCAGTCTGCGCCATGAAAGTCAATGATGCGAAAAAAATTCAGAATTATAATAATATATATATTTAAAAAAAAAAAAAAAACTGAGGAGTTCCTAAAAATTACTAAAGTACTAGTCTCAATTATTATGGCATTATTGTAAGAATCAGAAGTGGTAAATAAACGCAGTATGCCTTTCTTTATTTCTGTGGAAATCAAAGCTGAAAAACACTATTGATTACGCGAAACTAAACGCGGAAGATTATCACCGCTCAATATGGGAAAAAAAAAAGTTTGGGGACGATAAACCGCCTTTTGTCGGATAACTTCTGCATCCATATCAGAAAGCCGGTGAAAACTCAATTTCTTCTGATTTATAGCTTTACTCATCATCATGTTCTGGTCTCCTTATCTTAAGAAAGATATTAATGTATTGGAAAGGGTTCAAAGACGGGCTACAAGCATGGAGCTAGTATCGAGGGGAGATGGCATCGTACGGCGGGAGGACCTGCCAACCGGCAACCCTACAGAGGCTTGTTTGTGCTTATGAGGCCGATGTGACAAGCGCTTCTGCTGACTGTTTGATACGAACTCTTTCGCATATCTTCTGGAAAATTAAATTAATTCATCATTCAATATGGCAATTTGCTGCGTTGTAGGTTGTCACAAAAGATCGGATGTTGCTGGATCAAAGGATAAACCTTCGTTTCACAGGTTAGTTATTCAAGTGCCATGCTGGATGACTTTCCATTTTATGAACCATGTTTTTTACTGCGTTTTATGATACCTCTACTATGGAGAGAACTATTCTGACTCAGTTGTCTTCTCATATGAAATTCAGTGGACTTTTTGCATCAAGTAGTGCTATCAGAAGTCTAATATTGACTCATTCAAGTGTGATTTTCTTCTGGGGCTTCTCGGTAACCCAAAATTACATCTCATTTCCTGTTTAAAGGACATTTTGGAGAAATTAGTGTTATCTCCAAGTGCTGTGCTAGATGTATTCTAATTTTATGAAGAGCATTGTTTTTTACTGCATACAATAGCTCAACTTTGAATGAACTATTCTGGCTCTGTGTAGTCTTCTTATTTCATATTTATTCATATAGTGCTATCAGAAATCTAAAGTGACAACTCATTTGTTCTAGTGGAAATTTTCCCCCAAGCATGTAGAACTATCTTGAATTTTATATTGTTTGCAGAAGTACCATATTAGGTGACTTTTTGTTTCATGATGAACACTGTGTTAACTACATATAATAATATCAAAACCTTGGAGTTCTATGTCAGTTGACCTTAACTTGGAAATATTGTAGACTTTTTATAAGAAGATTGTGCTATTAGAAGTTTTTTATTGTAAAATTTTAAGTGTGATTATTGATGTGCATGTGTGCCTTTGTTTAATATACCTTTGTGCATGATGTCATATTTGATATTTTGTTCATATTTTGCTGGCTGGTTGTTTATATTGTTTGATGCAAGTGCGGAATTCAAGATAAACTGTTATTTTATTTAATATGATGGGTTTTTTCTGCATCAATTAATAACTTTGATATATTTTTTTTAATTTAAGTGTCATATTTTTAGGAGCTTATCTGCAGATAAGTTATTATTTATCTGAACAATTCTGACTTCTAGTACTGATTAATTCAACTGAAAATTTGATATCAGACAATTTTATGTGTGATCATTAAATTGAAATATTTTACAGCAATTAGCATTATCTGAAGCTTTCCGGTGTTAAAGTCAGATCATAGCTATTACGTTTTTTGAACCTTTAATAGCAAATTCTATTGAAAATTTTGTCCTAAATGCACTTTAGCAACAATGTGGAGTTAATTCTTGAAAAGTACCCAAAAAAATTTCTTTGTATCAAGTAGTTTTCATGCATTATTAATGCAGAAATCTACATTCTGAATGTTTTTGCCATCAAATCATGAATGTAATTTTGAATAATAGACTTAAAAGATTAAAGGCTCTCTGCAGGTGATAATTGCTGAAAAATTAGCTTAACAAACCTAATTTAATCTTTAAATTTTTGTTATGCTTTTGACCAGTATAGTTTTTATCATTCACTATTGATGTATGTACATATTATAGTCCATTGTCCAAATGTATAAATATATTTGATTGGTAATTATTTCTTGAAATGTATTTATTTATGAATAAAAAAAATTTTTAGTACGTTTTTTTTATTGCAAAACAGAAAAAAAAAAGTATGTATTGAAACATTTTTTAAAATTTTATATCCACGCAGGCCGGTCATTTCAAAGTTTTCTGGCGCTTGGGCAAATTTTGCAAAATGCAAATTTTGCCAAAAAACAGCAAACCCCCCTCTTACATTGAATTCTGTAATATTCGAAAAGTTGCCCTCCCCCCTAATTGACGGGCCTATATTCACAAGATTCTTTTATTTAAAAGGAACAATGTTATACTGATCATAATTTTCATACACCCCCACACATAAAAATTTCAATGAAATTTAGTAAAATAATAATTTTGATGCTGACACATTTTTTATTTTAGCTATAAAGTAAGCTATATACATAGTACTATATGAATTGTTGTTGAAAGATTTAAAAAGTAAAAAAAAACTTGTAAAAAGTCAGAAAATCATTGATCGGGAGCTCTCAGACCAAATAAGTATGCTCTGTGAAAATACTCAATTTTAATAATTAAATAGCCTCCAATGTTGGCCATTTTTAAATGCGGCCATTTGGATATTATGGTAAAATGATTTTTCCCATCAGTTGGAAAATTAAAATAAATTTAGAAAAGATACAAGCTAGGAAAGTTTGACAAATTCTCGTAGAAAAGCATTGAGCACCCGATTTGCCTGTGCCGATGAGAAAGAGCGAGACATGGCAGGAAAAGGCAACCCGGATTCATTTGATCTTCGCCGCCGCGCCATCTCCCCTCGATATTAGCTCCGTGGGCTACAAGGCTAATAAACTATGATTCTAGGCTTAGAAGGCTAAAAATGTACAGTCTTGAGCAAAGAAGAGACCGAGGGGACATGATTCAGTTGTTTAAATTTATTAAAATGAAAGATGTTACAGGGGTTGAAGTTTAGCGCTGAAAACAGGACAAGGGGTCATTGTTTTAAGCTATTTAAATATCAGGCTAACATGGATATTAGGAAAAATTATTATTATAGCAGGGTAGTGGAACCTTGGAACAGCTTACCGGAAGAGGTGGTAATGAGCAAGGGAGTAGATAGTTTTAAGTGGGCCATTGATCTTCACTGGGGATTGTAAATTAGGACCGGTCTAGCTGGGCATAGAGCCTGTTACTGGTCGTCACTTTTGTATTTGTATTTATCTCTCGTAACACAATCGTAAGACTATATAAAACTTACGCATGTTACACCTACCACCTACTATGCCCTTTTAGAGACTGCAGACACGAGGGACTCAATTAGGGACACGATGTTTGCGTCTTTAGGGTCAGGCTTATCGCTGTAGAAGCATGAACGATGCTCTGTGGGGCCCTATCTCTTTGATTGACCCACAGGTGGGATTTCTATTATGTATTCTATAAAAGAAGCTATTCAGCTTCATTAATATCAGTCGGCTACGAGCTTAACACCCTGCCTCCATAGTAGGTTGATGCCGGAGCACCGTGGCACTTTTGTCATTTCAGTCACAGAGAACCCCCCTCCCCTCTTGTTCATGCCAAATACAACTTTTATAAATAGTAGGTAGGGACTGGGCGACGTTAAATATGCTCGTGGTCTCAATGTCCTCCAAGTGAAACGATACCTCTGGGGGTGCTAGTACCAGGTAGCTATTAGCTCTTGGACTAGTTCTAAATTCTCATTAACTGTTCGATCCGGTGATGGTGCTGCCATCTATCGGTATATAAAATAATGGAGGCAAGGCACTAGTATGCAGACCTCGACATAAATACAGTTGTAGTCAGATGTGACTCTTGAATAGAATAGAATAAATAGTAGGTAAATAGCTAACAATTACCGCCTTTTTTTAACGAAACGTGTTTCGTATTAAGCAGTTTTTTTAAAATAAACATGAGCTGCATTAAACTCTTTTGTCAACTTGTGTCAAGCCTTACAATTTAACTGTGGTCAACAGTTAAGATTTAACAATTCCCGCGTACCAAATTTCGCGCGTTAAAACTTGATCAGAAATTTTAGATCTTCCTTATCTCCGGGATTGAGCGCGCTTTTCGACTGGAAGTTTTTAAATCTTAAACAAAATAAAATGCCTTCTGAAGTAAAACAAGTTTTAAAATTCGCAAAGCTTACTCAGAATGCCATAACTCCTACTAGAGGCTCGGAATTTGCTGCTGGTTATGATCTTTACAGGTAATATATATAAAACATTCTAGTATTATATATTGTTTCTGAATTAACAAAAAAAATTACTAAGGTGGACGGAAACCTAATGTAAATTTTGCTTGATTGAATTCATTTTTTTTTAAATTCAAAAGTATAGTTTTGTAAAACAGCTTTCTTTGAGAATTGTTATTTTAAGGCGAATTAACTATGGAAATGTGTATTTCATATAGTGCCTATGACTATACAGTACCTGCTAGAGGAAAAATTTTGGCTAAGACAGACATTCAAATTCAAGTTCCTCATGGCTTCTATGGTAGAGTAGGTATGTTAATTTTATAATGTTAAAAATAACTCATTGTCAATTCTTGGCTGTAATGAACATTATGAATTATACATCCGCACTTATTAGTTATCCTAATGGGTTTATCCTACTTTCAGCTCCAAGATCTGGCTTAGCTGTAAAAAATTTCATTGATGTTGGAGGTATGTGGAACTTTTTTACTGCAAATTATTTTTAGTTATTTGTCGATCCTTTGCATATAGCACATGTCTGCTATTCATTTGAAAAGTACTTTTATCTGCTGAAGATGGCATGTAACACTATTACAAATCCAATTTTAATGGATAATGTTACATTACTGTCTTTTTTTTTGAAAAACTAATTTTCCGTTTTTCAAGTTGCTCTTTTATGTTTTTCCTTCTCTCTCCCCCTTGTACACCCCCCCCCCCCCCCATTTTTTTCAAACTCCGTGGGAATTGTTGAAATCTTGACTATATCTTTTTATTTTTTATTTTTAATAAGTATAAAAGTTTAAAAGCCTTCCTTCTCTATGGTTGTCAACATTTAAAGATAAATTTTATTTTTCATAGTCTAAAATTTATGTAGCTATGGCAGATTTTAATGTGTAAGTTTCTGCAATAAATTATATGTTTCAGTTGTAAAAAATCAGCTTACAATGATGCATGCAGTTTGGAGTGTAATTATTACTTGGTGTTTTCCACTATCTAGTTAAACTACTAAAGAGATCAAATAAACGAATAAAGAAGTAAACTTGGGTGTTAAATTGTACATCTGGTATATTTAAATTTTGAACTTCTATTTAAATGACCCATGAGCCCCCATTGAGTCTGACTGTGATTGCTCTCAATTTTTAAAAATTTTATGTAGGTCATATTATTTCTGCTCAACTCGAATCTTACTATCTTCTGAAATTTTTAATATGACATTCACTTGTAAAAATTGTTTTATAGCTGGAGTTGTCGATGAAGATTATAGGGGTAACCTTGGTGTTGTATTGTTTAATTTTGGAGAGGAGAATTTTCAAGGTAATGTATTTCTATCTTTCAGCCTAATTTTTGGTGTGTGTTTTATCATGTGTGGAACTGTCATGTCTTAAATTTTTTGTTGCACAATTTTAAATATCTTCCTGTTAGTTATTAATCCTAATTCATTGGTTTAAAAAAAAAAAAAGTTTTTGTGTAGTGTTTTTGTTAAGTACAAATAAAATTGAGAACTAATCATTAGTTAAACAATACAGTAATATCCTGCATCAGCTGGCAACAAGATTTAAAATATATATATTAATTCAATTATGTAAATTTATGTTTAACCCTAGAATTACAATCTGGGGTAGATATCTAACCTATATTCTAAACCTACTGAATTATTTTCAAAATTTAAGATAAGTTTAAACCAATTGTGGTAAGGATAGGGAACTGGGGACTCCTTTCAGAAATGTTTCCGAAATTAGTTCCAATGAAAGCAATGTTTGTGATGAATATAGGAGAAATAATGTAGAAAACTTTATAAATGGAGGACTTTAAGGCGCAAATTTCTACTGTTTGGAGACGTTAAGGGATTCGGCGACTCTTCAAAATTTTTTAGATAGCGTTAAAACATAATTTTATGCTCTGCTTGGCTACGCTAGAAGAAAATAAGGATATTCCCTCAAATTTTTATTTGAAACTGAAGTCAATTTCAGAGTATCTATGGGAAGAGAGGGTTTGAGGGTTCTTTCGTTGTTAGTATTTTTGAAAGGTGAATTTTTGAGCTATTGTTCTGACGTTAAGGAAAGCAATCATAAGTTAGGGAAAAGGATTTAGGGATCTAACTGCTATTTTGGGACCTTTAGGTTTGGAGCTATTGGGGGTGGATGAAATTTAGAAACCTCTTGTAGAAATGTTTTGAAGAAAAATTTAGTGATGTAGTTTTTGTCAATCTTGGATCTTGAAGTTGAAGTAAAGGTGGGCGTTTGGGTAGTCTCCATTTTAAATTAAAGTTTTTAAACTTGTCTTCAATTCCATTGGGAGAAATGTCGGGGTTTGGTGGCTGTCCCTAGAAATGTTTTGACATTTGAGATTTAAAAATCATATTCTAATCTTTACGGATAGACTTAAGAAATGGAATGGGAGCTACATGCTGTTTGTTTTCTTTAGAATTGTTATCGAGATGTTTTATTCTGCTAGCAACCACACTTTATTTGGTTCATTGATTTAATTATTTATATATTTTTTCAGAACTGCAAGTATTTTAGAGAAAATCATTGTTGTCACGTTTTAACATTTTTTAGCAAAACAAATAAATAAAAAATAGTAAATATATTAATGATATAAGTTAAAAAGATAGCTTTAAGAGTTCCTAATATTTGGGCCTTGGGTCAATTCCTGCATTGCCCATGCTTCCTAAAGCAGAAAACTACTAAATTTGCGACATACGTCGCATAACAGATGCCTGAGCTGCAGAACAATTATGTTCAAATGAGATAGAAAAACTCAGACAAGTTTTCTGCAGAAATTCTAGAAAAATTTGTAGAATTTCTACATAAACTGCAGATTTCTGCAGAAACTAGATTTTCTAAAGGGGAGGTGGGGCACGTTGGTCCGCTTTTTTACTTTTCATTTTTTATCTCGTCAAAAAATGTAATGAGCTGTTTGATTTTCTACAATAAGTTTCACTTAACACTTCTCAAAACTAGATTTTTTTTGGAAATGTTGAATTGATAAACTTTTTTTTATATTAATTTTTTAACGGAACCTTGTAAAGTGGACCAACGTGCCCCACAGGTGGGGTACATTGGTCCACCTTGTGGGGCACATTGGACCACATAACTAAAACAGTATTTGTTATAATTTTAGTGACATATACTATCAAACGTTGTAACTACCTTATTCTCTTTTGTGTGTAGAGTGAAAAATGTAAAGCTTAAAGATCAATGCAACATATTAAATTGATTTTAATTGATAAATCACCTTTAATTGAAAACAGTAATAAGCATTCACCATTAGTACACAATTATTTTTTAAAAATAAATTATTGAATATTCATGAGCAGGGTTCGTACTTCCTTAAAAAACCCTTAAGAAACCCTTAATTTCATCAAGCAAAATTAAGGTCCCTAAAAGACCCTTAAAAAGTCCTTAGTTTTCTGAAAATTTCCTTATTTTTTTAAACTGTATCAAGTTTGGTCCCCTTTTTCTTATTTTTTTCCTTTTTACCCCTTCAAATCTTTATCCTCCACGCTATCTGCCGAAAACGTATGTTTTGGAGACATGCCAACCACGTTAAACACGTGCTTCGCCGAAAATTGCTTTCCTTGTTTGAGATTGCAATCTTTTTGCATCCTGCAAATATTTCAATCTTTTTAAATGTTGGAAGGTTTTTTTTACCATAGGCTACTTTATATATGTTTGTTTTTTTCATTATTTCAATAATATATTTATTTCTTAAATTTTCAAAATATGTATGGTGAATCTCTAATGGTTTAGGTTAGGCTTAACGGCCTGTAAAATTTTTGGAATTTCACGATTAAATGAAGCAACTTCAGTATTTTTTTTAAATCCTGAAATAGTATGACGAAAATCTTTTTTTTAAACCAAAGAAATGAGTTCCAATGAAAGGAGAAAGGACAATCAATTATATATATTTATTTATTTTTCAATGTTTTATTTTCAGATGTTTTTTGTAAAAAAAATATTTTCTCCCCCAAAAATATAAAAAATGTTGAGAGTTAGAAATTGCTTGCTCTCTTTCAAAATTTAAATTTATATAGAAATAAACAAACTTGCGAGAAATAGTACAATATAGCAAATTTTTTCCAAAATGGGATTTTAGTAACAGTAACATATCAAAAGCAATAATAACAAAACACTAGTTTAAACATCTTGAAGAAAAAAGATTTTAGTTATTTCCCTTCAATTTACCTCTCACTCCAATCATGTATGATAAAAAATAATGCTTTAATATACAACTAATTTTCTACAGCTACCCCCATTTTCCTAATCTTTTTTATGAAATTTTTTAAAAAAATAAATGCTATATTTTTAGAACAATATGTGCCATGTATTGTATTAATTACTACCCAATCGTTTCAAGCATAATTGATAGGGAAAAACTTTCGTATTATCTTTGAAACTGGTTAATTCGCCATTTTGTGTAGAATTTTGGAATGTTATGGACTCAATGGGCTATTTTGATCTCATCCATTTTCTGCTTGATTTTAAGAATTCTTTTTTTTGGGGGGGGGGATGAGGGGGATTTCCTCCTTTTTGCTCTTTGATCACTCTCATCCCTGTGATGTGTGAAAGTTTGAAATTTTATTCACTGATAATGGGACATTCCAGTCTATTGCGCCTCTCCCTGCTTTTTGAAACAATGATGCGTTTGTGCATGTGTATATATGATATGTATCATGTGCTTTGCCCCCCCCCCCACCCCCCGGAAAACTTATAAATTGTATACCTAAAGTTATTTAATCATTTCTCCAATGAGTCCTTAAAATTTTTTGAGAGTCCTTAAAAAGTCCTTAATTTTTACTTTTAAAAATGAGTATGAACCCTGATGAGACAATATTGAAGTTAACTAAAGATGTGTTAAATGATATCTGGGAATATAAAAGTACTACTTCCAGAGCTTTGGAAGAAGCACTTACATTGGACTGGGTTTCTGAAGGATAAGTCATATGTTACTTTTATGCAAAGTTACATCAATATTTGCTGGAGGAAAAAAGCTCTTTTTTTCTTCATTGCTTTACATGAAACAGCTCCAAAGAGATAACAATCCTGTTATACTATTTACGATATATTTCTAAGAAAAAGTACAATAAAATTGACAGCTTTAAGTTAGCATATCTTTGTGTTCTAAAATCAAATATAAGAAATAAAATTAGATTATCTTAAGTAAAAGTATACTTTTTTGTTCCTTTAATCAATTATTTGTTTTATTTTATTTCTATGTAGAATGCTTGTTTAGCAAAAAAAAAGAAAAAATTGTTTAATACAGGAACTTCAGTATAGCATGTATACATGCATTGCATATTTTACTCTTACAAAAGAATTGTCCGGAAAAATTTAGAAGTATATTTAATAGAAGTAGTAATTAATTTAGAAGTAGTGAATCTTTTGGTAAAATTAATTTAGCATACTTTTTGTTAAATAATTATCTTTGCTTTTTTTTTTACTGTAAGTTTTTATTACTCTTATTTCGAAACATGATATGAAATGAATGTATAATATACAAACTTAGAATATTGTTATGAATATTGAGATTTAAGAGAAAAAATTTAAATTATGTGGGGTAGTTTGATCCAGTCCAACATGCCCCATGAAGAGTGGACCAACCTACCCCACCTTCTTGGTCTGAAAAAATGTCATAATTTTTTTCTTCTTGACAGAAAATTGCCTATTGTGAACTAAAAAAACATACTTTAAGAGAAAGGAGTTCAATTTTTTTTCCTCAATAATGATGGAAATCCTTTTAAAAAAAAAGTTACAGCTTTCCGAAAATTACTCAAGACTACTGAAATAACACTTTCTAGAATGATATTTGTTCAATGTAACTGTACCATGTGATTTCATTATAGGATTAGTAGGACCATAATTGCTTTTTGTTGGTCATAAAATAAAATAAAAAATATTAAAAGTATTAAAATAATTGAGACCGGTCCAACGTACCCCACCTCCCCCCTATCTTCCAACTAAAGATATAATTCTGCCGAATTTCTGCAGAGTTCTTCAAATTGGAAGAAACTCTCACAAACTTTACGTTTATTCTGTGGAAAACTCACACCATATGTCGTTATTTGACTTGTCATTTGCAGAAACTTCAGAAATCTGCAAAATTTGTGTAACATTAAGATATTTGCAGTAATTCTACAGATTTTTGCAGAAAATCATCTTTGCCTGCACCTGCTTTATGCCCTTAATCGCCATACAGAGTGATATTTTTATGGCTTTTACTAGAATTTTAGCTTCTTGTGTTAGTTTTGTAAAGTTTTCCTCTGTGTTTCACTTTTTCAGACCTCAGAACAATCTTATATTTCTTATAAATCTGAAAATATTTCTTATAAATCTGAAAAGATTCCGATTTTTTCTTGCATTTTTCGTTCCTTTTCCTTATTTTCCCCCACTCGATCTTCGTTGACCACGATTTCTGCCATAAATGTATGTTTTGGAAACATGCCAACATTGAAACACCTGTCTTGCTGAAAATTGCATGTCTTGCCTGATTTCTATACCTTTGCATCCTGAATAAATTTCAATTATTTTGAAAGTTTGTAGCTCAACTCATTTTAGTCGCATTTATTGATTAGTATTATTTTAATTGCTCGTTCATACTATGTAAAATTAAATAAATAAATTTAAAAAAAACTTAGTTTGTCATCCAGACTAGGATTTTGATAAAATTTTACATGTTTGCTTTTTTAATGCATTTGAAGAATGTTACACGGGTTTGGTTTCATAGCCTGTTTAAGTTTTGGAGATTTTATAGTTTTCATTATCAACTAATTTTTAACCTTTCTATGTGTACAATGCTCGAAGTACTTGGCAGAACAATTTTGGGCAAATGATTTTATGTTGAAGAACGTCACAATTTATTCTTCTTTAGGGCTCATTCAATAGTAAGATCCTGGGATGTGGCACCTTGACCCTTACATTATTTCACACCTTATTAATTGGTGATAATCATTTAAAATTTGTACATTGGGGCCCCATTACCTTTCCTCTTGTCCGGATGTTAATGGCAAGGGCACCCATATAGGGGGTAAGGGAAGCTCAAGCCCCCCTTTGAAATGAGAACTTCCTTGCTTTTAGTACTTTTTTATTTGCAAAAATGTGAAAACATTTCTTCTCCAGCCATTAATGAATAAGTTATTAGAAACATCAAATTTTTAATAACTCTAATCTTCAATAAAATCAGTTTCCATGGGGAAAATATCCTGTTACACCATGGGGAAAATATCCGAGCCCCCCCCCCCCCCCCTTACAATTTTGCATATGGGTGCCCTTGGTTAATGGGTACAGTCAGTACAGCATCAGATATGAATTTTAAAATGTTCCAGCTGTCTGTATATTTTAATTTTTTCTTATTTAAATTTATTTGAGGCTAGTAGTTTTGTAAACATTTTGCTAACTTTAACAGTGTTGAGAATATTAAATGATTATCATGCCGTGGATCGAAAACACATTTATTAATGTTGAAGAAACTATTTACATAAACAATGACAAATATGTAATACTTAATAACCAAAGCAGAGTAAGCACATAGACTATTTATAGTTTTAGTCCAAGATTAGTAAGTTAACCAATTTATATGCTTCTAATGTAAAACAACCAATGAGAAATAAATAAATAAAATATAGACAAAAGAAAAAGATTAACTTAAGAAAATTTAGGACCTCGGAGAGAGCTTCAAGTAAGCCTTGACCAATAGCAAAACGTTATTGATCCAAGTTTCCTTTAACCAATTAAAGTGCGATTATAGATATTTCAACAAATAGAGATTCTAACAGCTTCAGGAACCTCCCTTACTCTATTGCTCGGACTGAAAATATCTCCATACTCTGAGATTAAATATCAGTTAAATATTACATTGAACTTATTATTTCGTACTCTTTTTCCGAGGGAAACAATTTAGAATGGGCCCTATTTGGGCCTTTTCGGTCTAATTGTCCTAAGGCCGGGCTCTGTCTGGAGTTGTATTTTAGGTGATTGATGAAATTTAAAATAGCCTGAGAGATGTAAAAGAGATTTAGTAAGTTGCTGTGGAAACCATGATTATTAAGCAATAACAAAAATTTCATTCATTTATTTTTATTGTTAATAATAATTAATAATAAAAATTTTGACATTCTAGTGAGTAAAGGAGATCGTATTGCGCAACTTATTTGTGAACAAATATGTTATCCAGATATAGAAGAAGTAGAGGTAAGTTTTTATCTTGTAACTTTTTTCCTCACATGCATATATCACCAGGCCAATTTTGAGCTCAGAGACTGCAGTTTTATCCTTGTCAATGGACTCATCAGTCTAGTATAGTCAATAACAAGGATAAAACTGCAGTCTCTGAATGTCAACCTGGTCATAACCAGGCTGACGGTTCATAAGGCATTCAGAGCTACAGTGAATCAAGTCCGCTTCAACTTATTCGACCTTAGCTCTGAACGACCATTTACGAATGAAACTTTTCATTGATGAAATCTATTATGTTAGGGGATAAAGTGGATCAAGTTTAAATGGACTTGATTTCCTTTAACTCTGAATGCCTCATATGTATGTTTTCTAACATCTAGTACTGAAACCAAAAAAAACCCAGTTTAAACCAAAAAAAAAAAAAAAAAACTGATTTAAACAAAAAAAAAATTTTTTCCCCCAAAAAAGCCATTTTTATTAAAACCAACTCTAGATTGTTTTTAGCATATAATTTATGTATGGATTTTAGCCATGTTTTATTTAATAAAACAAAATCTAGGGTCAGTCGAGGTAGAGGAAAACGGATGCTTTAACCTCGGACTCTTCCATTACTTTTCAATGAATTGAGATATAACATTTTATGTATTGTTTCCCAAGCCTCTCTGAAGATAACTAGGTATGAAAAATTTCTCTTTTGACTTTTGATTAGTGAATGAAATCATATGACCCAGCATGTTTCATTTAAACCTGGAGACTAGGGGAAATGGAAACACCCCATTTGTCTCCCCATGAGGTTGATGTAGGCTTTTTTTTTATTTCCAATGGCAAGGCAGATAGAGAAGAACAAAAAGGTTAAAAGTACAAATAAATAGCTAGAACAAAAGGCAAGAAGTGACTGCAGTCATTGCCTCGAAAGTTCTGGAGCTCGCCAGTAGAGAGCTGTTTCAAAGTTGCCGGAAATAGATAAACATCGAACGAAGGTGTTAATAGTTCATTGGATCTGTCGAATCACAAAACGGACTCCTAGGGCTTGGAAAAATTCCAATGTGGTTAAGATGCTTTTCCAGGGGAGGATTTATAGACCATTCAAGAGGGTGGCGGTTGAAAGCCGTAAATGCCCCCGTCCCCAGACCTATCATGTCCTGTGATCCTCCCTGACACCCCAGCCTGGAGGGGGAGGCAATTGCTCTCCCACCTAGGGGTTTGAAAACTATTGTTTTTACATATAAGTGAACATGGTTTTTGCTATGCAAAATGCGAGGCTTCCAATATATATATATATATATATATATATATATATATATACATATATTAACAATGTGAACACTGTTTCGGATTTGGGGCTCATAGGAGTGGTTACTCTGGATTTAGGCCGAAAATAAGTGAAAATGTTGCTCCTAGGCAAGCTCCTAGTAAACACGGCTCCCGTAGCCTCCCGTAAAACAAGCTCCTATGAAACAAAGATCGATTTTGTAGATTTTTTAAATACTTAAGGGGGAATACTCATTCTGAGCCCAACTTGCTCCAAATGTTCATGCTCTTGAACTTTGCACTTGTCTAGCCCTTCTGAAGAGTGTTAATAGCTAATAAAATGCTCGCTTTCAATCCAAATAAAAATAATGGCTGCAAAACTGTCAAAAACTGTAAAAAGAAAAATAGGGGGGGGGGGCATTTTCAAAAACTGGGACATGCGGGGAAAAGCTGAAGTCGTATTTAGATTCAGGAGATCATTTTATGTAAGAATCAGCAAAAATTATGTCAGAAGCATTTTGATTTTTTTTTTCTGTGGAGCAGTTGTTGTGAAAGTTTAAAAAAAGGGGAATGGGGTGAGCTTGGGTGAAAATTAAAAAGTGGGCAACACCGTCCACCCTCGACTATACTACTGTCTAAAAACTAATTTAAAGCAAATTTATAGAATTTACTTGATTAAAATAGTAGCAACTGCTAGTAATTCCTTGAATTTCATATTATTCTTTTCGGAAAATGACGGTTATGAAGGGGGCGGCCTCCCCCCCCCCCACCACTCTCCTATTAAATCCCCCACTGTGCTTTGTAAAAAAATCATGTCCAGCCAAGAGCCGGACCTCTGCAAACAGCTTCCCTACATGGACTGCTGGGGATTGCTAGAAGATCTTCAGCATTCCAAAGCTTAGCATAATCCTACCCTGAAAAGTTGGGAATAAATATTTTTTTCCATTAATTGCTTGATGTGCAGCTTGACAGAATGGAAGGACAGTGCTGAAGAATTCGATTGGTTTAACGGTGCATCCTTTTTTGCAAGGTTGTCTGCTTTTTCGTTCCTAAAAATGCCACAGTGACCAGGTACCCACTGAAGGCTGATGTAGATAGATATTTGCAGTTTAGAAGCTTCAGAAGTTCTGCAACAAATACTTCAATCTGAGGTCCATAGGTTGCTGAATTCTTTAAATGTAATTTAAAATCATTTACTCCCCCCCCCAAAAAATGCGTAAAAAGCACACAAAAAGAGTAATTTACATCAAAATTTAAACTTCCAAAAAATAAGAAAAATGAAAAACTGAGTTGTTTCTATTGGTTAAATAGCCCTCAATTGAACATGAACAAAATAGCTGGGAAGGTAAAATTCTAATAAATATTTTAAGCAACCTTCTACAAGACAATACAATTAGTTAAAACCAGTTACTTTGAATTTTAAGATCTGCTGGAGCCGAAAATGTAAGATCACTAAAACAACTTTTTTAGTGTCATCTTTAAACAATGATGGCACCTACACAATTGTTTAAAAACACGTGAAAATCTCGGAAACTCTTCTATATGTACCTAGTATTAGCATCAAAAGTTATTGCAGGTGTTATAAAGAGTAAATTTCCATTCACCCAATGTTTCATTTTATCCCAACTTACCCTATACCAAAATGATTCATAGCATAAAAGAAAATAGTCTTTGCATACTTAAGTGGTTAGCAAGGCTCTAAATAATGAAGTTTTAAGTTTTCTTTGTCTATCCAACAGAGAGAGAGGGTTAATGTGCTGCTGTTGCAAAATTAAAAATATGGTATTTTAAATATTATTTACATGGCACACACAAGAATATTTCAAAGAGAATGATTGAAGGTCTACCATTCTCATATCGTACTCCAATAAGCATCAAAACATATTCATTCGATGTTATCGATTGTCAGGGATAAAAAACATTAAAAAAAATTATTGAATAATTACTTAGCATTAGTTAATAGAATAAATTTATTAATAACAAGTACTTAATTAAAATACCACAGGGGTCTGGCCAGAGGATATTTGGGTCCGTTAACGGATCCTTCACAAAAATCCGATCAATCAAAACAGACCTTTCACAAAATCCGGACCAACCAAAACGGACCCTTCACAAAATTCTGATAAACAGAAACGGATCTTTCTCAAATTGTTTATTGGAAGAGCAAATCCCAAATCAAAATAACGCAGCATGTTTGGAACCTTTTTTAAAGTTATATTAGAGGTGTCAACTTATACAAAATCTGCTAATTTTGCAAAAGAAAAAAAGGCTCTTGTGATGCTCCTGCAAGGGACTAATAAATGCTTGTTGTTGGTTTCTATAAAAGAAATTAACAGCTGAAAGTCAGTTTGGTTTATAATTTTGCTTGTTTGTTTTATGCAGCGGTGTTGTTGCAAACATCTCTGAAGGTGTTGTTGCAAACTTCTCTGAAAAAGTCGTCAGTCGTAAGCACTTTTCTCCCAGCTCATGATTTAATAAACAATAACATACAGCGAAATGAATTAGGACTGCAAAGGATGGTAGGGGTGG
This sequence comes from Uloborus diversus, assembly GCF_026930045.1. Taxonomy (NCBI): domain Eukaryota; kingdom Metazoa; phylum Arthropoda; class Arachnida; order Araneae; family Uloboridae; genus Uloborus; species Uloborus diversus. The sequence goes on from NC_072734.1 coordinate 170,784,705, forward strand.
GTGGGGGGGATGAATGTGATCGTTTTAGGTAGGGTTACAAGCTTTAAACTTATCACCACTTTGCATCTGGCAGGTGCGATGTTTAATTGTTATTTTGGGAGAAAGTTATATGGGTTTGATTTTTCGATGCTAAAAAGGGTAATTAATTTTGAATAAACTTTTATTTATTGTTTTTTTCTTTAGATGCCTACATTTTGAAAAGCACAATCTTTTTACATTCGAAATGAGAATCATACTTTATTCTTTTTTCAAGTTAACTTCGCTTTATTAAGATGCAAATAAATGAAAAGTCTTTTTATTTTTGTAACAACGCTTATTTTAAGTTTTTAAAGAGGAATTCCATTTTCTTTTATGAGTCAAAAAATTAAATGCTGAATCGATGGTTTATTTTTTATTTATTTTGATTCAACTGTGTCCAGCCATTAATGAAATGTTTATCATAGGACTCTAAAGTGCAATTTTAAAATTTTATCAGAAATATTTATTTTACAAGCCGTTTTTATACTTTTGATGCTTTCACTTTGAGGATTGCGATCTCTTTGCATCCGCTGTAGGGATCTGATTTTTCGAATTTCCGATGTTTAGTACGCTTTGTTAAGAGGTAAACAATTTAAATATTTTTTTATTTTTGTAAAAATCATGGAGTTATAAGTTTTAAACAAAATTCTATGCTTTTTAACAATGTCTTGGTTCAAAAAGTTAAATGCTGAACCCCTGCTTGAATTTCTTTATTACAATTATTTTAAATACTATACATATAACATTCCTAGTATAATTTAACATAATGTAGAATGGTAAATAAATATTGATACTTGAGGGGTGCCCATCTCCCAGAGTGTAATGTCGCCCTCCCGTACTCCAATACTCGAAACACGCTCAAGAATGATATTCTCAATAGAAAAGAGGGAAAACACTCAACATTAAGTGTCAATGATGCAGTTTGCGCCACCTCAAAATTCATAAATTTCGTTTTTACAAAAATATTTTTTTTTTGCAAAATTTGATTTTTTACAAAATTAATTGATTTTTCACAAAAATAATTGATTATTCACAAAAAACGGACCCTGTGAAAAATCCTGGACAGACCCCTGTACCAGAAAGCATAAGAATAAAAGTATTTACTTTTCTTATAATTAAAAATAAAAATAATGAAACAATCATTATTAAGGAACAATTTATGTTCACGTAGTTTGATTTTGCAGGGGATGATAGAGAAAAAATACATATATATCTTTCTTTTATTAAATATGAAGTTATTTTACACGCTGCAAACATGGGTCATTCTTCAAAAAGTGTAACTTTTCTGTCACACGCCTTTTACAGTAAGAACTTTAAGGAACAATTCATTTAACAATGATTTTTAATTTCATCAAAAATATATCCATTTAAACCTGCCAACAATTTTCATTTTAGTATATTTTTGGTTCACAACATGTGAATTCTCACCTCCGTGGCATGTCACACACCTTGTGTGACTGTTTATGTTGTTTAATAACTTGTTTAATTAAAAGTATGTACTTATTTATTTATTATTCCTTTCACAAGTGTCTCAAATACTAATTGTTTAAGTATATTTAATTTTTTTTAAATTGTGTTTTAGTTCATTTTAGTAGGATAAGGAGTCATGTCACACAAATTCTCACCAGTGTTACCTAAACACAAAATGTGATTCCTCATTAATGCGTGGCAGTAATGACATCAAATTTTATTTTCCATGATACAAGGGAGCCAGCCCCCTTGTTTATTTTCAGCCATAGTTGAAGCTGTGAGATTTTTGTTGAAAAACAAAAAGATAGATTCTGCTTTAAAAACTTAGTATGGTTATTCTGACTTCTCACCTCCATGAACTTGAATTTCAGGGATGTAAATTAAAGTAAAAAAAGAAATGAACATGTTTTCATATGCTTAACATGTTCACCCTGTCACCCCATGTCAAAGTTTTTTTCTTCGTTGCTACAATCTGCAAATGTAGCAACAAAGAAAAAACTTTTTCCCTGAAAAATGTATCTATTAGGCCGATATTAATGGAAAATTCCTCACCTTAATGACAGACCTTATCAGTGTCATTATTTCTGATGTGAAAGATTGTGAGTTGAAAATAGATGGAGAGGAAACACATCAATAATAGGCATTCTACTAAAATTATAAATTGCCAGTATATCCTCAAATTTATTAAATACTATTTTTTGACATACATTTTGAAACTACTAATTAAGCTATACTTTAATTAAGAAAGCTTATTATAATATTCTCACTAATCATTAAAATAGCTGATTTTATGCACAATTGACAAAATTACTACTTTGATATTATAAATAAACCTCAATTTTTAAATATTAAAAGTTTTTTTCTTTTTATTTGGGTGAACAAGGCATTATTTTATTTATTTTGGTGAACAAGGCATTATTATTATTTTTTTATTTATGGGTAAAAGAATTGGAATTTAGCTGGGCCATTGTGTATGGTTAATTCTGGTAGGTAACATTTTCATGTAAGAATGAAAAAAAAAAAGTAAACAAAAGGTTTCGAAATTGAAAAATATTTGCGTTCAAAATTTACTTTTCCTGGAGAATGATCCACATAGAATTATAGTCAATCAAAAACTATCTAGGTAGATGGGAGGAGTCCGGAACCCCTGGACCCTCCCCTTTTGTGCGCCACTGACTTAATTTGGATGAGAGCCTGCTGCCAGCGGATGTCCATGATACCACAGTGATTAGGCCCTTTTGGTCAGTCTCATAGAATTATGCTTCAGAAAGTTAAGATAGCCAGGTAAGAAGTACACCCAAAGGCTTTCCTATTGGTTGACTTCAGATCGCGGGTTAGGCCCACATCATCTAATGCAAGGGAAATTTAATAATTTAGATAGCAATGATTTAGAGGCAATATAAGTTAAAGGTGAATTAATGAACCAAAAATGGAAAAACTTGAAATATTTATGAGATGCAACTTCAGCTGTAGCAATGAAATTTCCAATAGCTGAGTAGATTGGAGGCTAGAGGCACGCTCATTGGACGATCATTCAATCCGCCGCTAAGTCACACCTACTAACAAAACAACCAGAACTAAACTGGTGGTAGAAGTTCAAAATGAAAAGATGAACAGAAATCAGTTGAAAATAAATTTATAATATTTTCCATTTATCATTTTTGGAATTTATCATTTTTGTTTCATGGTATGCAATTTCTAATTGCATTAGATATTTTTTTCCTTCAATTTTCCTAATATTACTGTGCAATTTTCTTTCAGAAACTAGAAGATACCGTTCGAGGTGAAGGTGGATTTGGTTCTACTGGCAAAAATTAACACATTTATTTAGTTCTAAGTTCATTATGTAAAATATATTTATTATAACATTAAAATTCATTTTTATAGAATTGGAATGACTGTTTTATTTAGTTTTTATTGACTTTTGATTTTCATTTGTGTATTAAGCTCATTTTTCTCTTGGTTACTGTAAAATTACTGTAAAAGTAACTGTTTGTGCAGGGTTTGAAGAAACCCGGGACTTAGGTTTTTGATCATATACCCAGGTTTTTTTTTGTTTTTCAAGAATCATTTTAATCTTTCATGTAGTTGCATATAATTTTAAATCATGCATCTATTTTTATTCAAATTTATTGTAATGTTTTTAATTTTCAAACATTACCCTCTTTGAAAAGTAAGCATGTACCTCTATTCAAATACACATTTTGCAAGTAACATTTTGAAAAAAAAAAGAGCTCCTTGCAATCCTGAAATATATTATATTGTAATAGATTTTTTGTAGTTTGTACTCACAACATTAGACTAAGTTTTAAAATAAAGTAAAAGGGGGCAGCATGAACTTGTATAATACAAATTTTTGAGTCACATAATAAATCTTGCATTTAATAATACGACACTGTGATATGAATATTTAAGTATGGTTGTCACTTAAGGAATATAGTGCATTCATAACAAAAGTCTGCAATTTTTGGCTAATTTCCAGTGATTATTGTAATCTTTTTTTTTCCAGTGACAATCTTACATTAAGCTGCTGTTAAAACAGAGATTTCCTGTTAGCAATTTATTAAATCATTTTCGCCCAATAATGAGAGAGAAAAAAAATCTTTTAAAGTGATTGAAATAATTGCTTAGTTTGGGATTTTTTTATATCCCAAGTATATATATATTTTAATGAAATTCATCTGCAGTTTTTTTTCTAATGCTTAATTGTACAGAAATAATGATGGAAATTCCCGAACTTGGTATTGATCAACAGTTATAATGTTTAATTTTTTTGGAAGTAAAATGTTTTTCCTATGCAAATTCTGACAAAAACCCACTTTCCCCGCGATAGTGGGTACTTTGGACCCACCCAAAAACTGGGTCTGTTTTTCAGGCTGGACATTGGAAAACCCTGTGTTTGAGGATGTTCAGGATCCCATTAAAAGAAATAAAGTTTCACTGAAGAGAGATGGCGGATGACCTTGAAGCAGAAACATCATATAAAATTTCAGAAATAAACGGGAAAAAATTTTTTTTTCAAAGGAATTTATTTCCACTCCGGAAAAATTGAAGAAATGAAATCTCAACTTTACAGGAAGTTTTAATTGAAATTTTCAGCAAAAAGTGATTAGAAATTTCTCATACCTAAATTCTGATGTAATTTCCTCCCCCCCACCCCCTCCTTGTGAGTTAAAATACTGTCTAACTGCAGTATGCAAGTTGTATGATGATATGGTTTGCTTATAGTTAAAAAAAAAACATTTAATATTTGTAAAAAAAATTAAACCAATATCCTTAGTGGAGAATTTATTTTCCTATTAATTTATTGCAAGGAAGAGATCATAATTATTTTCCTTTCAAACAATATTAATCATGTTTGAAAGTCAAAAATTACATTTAATATTTCCAAGTTTCAAAGGCTATCTAAAATAAAAAATAATTGCTATGATTAGACACCTTACCCAATACTACTGGTTGGACGACGATTTGACTTATTCCTCGTGTTAGACCAAGAAAGCTCTCAGTTATAAAACAAAGACTATTTTTTTCTCATTAACTTTACCTTTATGTGTATTTCTGTCAAGCAGAAAAAGAATATGTGTGTATTGCAGTATTGCATACATTTTTTAATGCTTAACCCTTTATGTGTACCAAGAAACAGAGCTATTAAGAAACCCTATTTTTATTCATTTAAAAAAAAACTTTTTTTTCCACCACTTCAAAATTTCTGGAAATTTTACATCCCTAATCAATCGTAACAGGTTGTTTGTTATTAATTTGAAAAAGATAGGATCATCAAGAACAAGCCTCTTTGCTGAGATAGCCGTTTTTTTTTCTTCGAAGTGGGCCCACTTTTCCTATTACAAAGCATACAAATGATGTTTCTACTTCAAGGTATCCACCATTTTTCTGTGATCAAACTTTAATACCATAGGCTCTGTTGTATTAAAATTTAAAGAAATGGAAGAAAATCCATTAGCACTAGTATGATTGTAGAATAATTGGTTTCCGATTAATATTTCACTAGCTGACAGTTTTGACAGTACAAAATTTTAATAGCCAATGCCAAAAACGAAAAAAGAAAATGCACACCATATTTCCCAGCTTATAACTGGGTTTTTCATTCGAAAATGCACCTTAAAATAAAGTTGAGTATGTGGGAAAATTTGCCCCAAACAACTCTTACAAAGGAGGGTGAGGTTGAATGTTTGAAAAGCAAAATATTTTCTCTTTCAACCCAACATTTTTCAAAAAAGATAGAAATATGATGCATCCTGGTGTAATTTTATATTGATAAAATATAAAAGACTACTTAATTACAGTAAAACATCATTTATGCAAAAAGTGAGGGTAACTCTGGCTTCATCAAGTTTTCCCGTAGATTAAGTCTTTTTTTTCTTATGAATCTAATAAGGTTACAAGAAACTAGAGTTTTATTGATATCGATCTAGAAAAATACCAATACATGACAGAAATCGCGATCCCAAAGTGTAACCAATTTTTTTTTCTAACACATGAAAATTGCTAACTTCCAGCTGTAAACAGCTGCAGCATAGTAAGCAAGAAGGGGCAAAGCTCCCAAAGTACAATGCTGAAGTGGCTAGTGGAAAATTTAAAAGCAAGTTTTACCATTTGCACCTTCTGAGATTTTATGCTAAGTATATAGTTACTAAAACTATTTTGTGATGTGATTTTAAAAAATGCATAACCTAAAATATAGAATAGAATATTTTATCGTTCGTTCTTATACGCTCTATTATTTGTATAACATAAATTCGCCCAATATCAGCACCATTTATAGATAAGTTGAAACTTTGCAGATGGTACAAGAATTTCATTCATAGAATGTGTTTAAAAAAAAAAAAGAGGATGCTTTACTTTTTTATCTGTTTGATGTTGTTTTAGTAAAATACCTAAAACTTACCTTGTGTTTTCATCTCTGCTAAATACCATGAAAAAATTATTAGTTTGTTATGTGAGTAATTCCATGGTAATAGACATATCAATTGTTGCACATAACACCTTACAAATAATTCGTACCAAGACAAGACTTGCAATAAACATCCCAAGTATCTAGGATTTACCCTGGATCAAGAGATTATCAGTAACTGGCAGGATAAGATTAAGGCACGGGCCCAGGGCACCAAATCTGTAGATAAAATTTTAAATGGACTTATTTCATATCTCGCTACAGCAAGGTGTAAAATTCAAATCAAGAAAAAAATCATATTAAAAATTTAATTTTCCCAAAACCACTCCAAAAGAAAGTTTATATTTACTCTATGAAAAGTTGTTTCACACATAATTTCGATATTCAGGGCCTGATTACTGAATAGGCCGACTAGATTGTGGTCTAGGGTCCCCACTATTTAGGAGCCTCCAAATGGCAAAGATCATGGTTAAAATTGTAAAGTTCGAATAGAAGGGACCCCAAAAAATTATTTGAGCGTAGCCCCCCTAATATCTTAATCGGGCCCTGTTGATATTTACGGCTTACTGCAGCATGCAAAGTTTGACAGCATCATATTATGTTCCAATTATCGTATACTATATCACTTCTACTTTTTATAATGTATATTATATTGTAACATAAAACACTGCCAAATCTAGCATGGCTGTGTTAATGCAGGACAAGTATTAAGATATTTTATTGCTTAGTGTAGCACCAAATAAATTTTGTGCCCAGTGTCTTCAAAAATTAGTCGGTTCCTGGTGACAGGCACATAATAAATCTCATTCTGAAAAGCAAGCAAAGGATGAAAATACAGTAAACTCCCGATTATCCGCGGATTTGGGTGACACGGTAACTGTGGACAAGCGGAACCACGGATAATCTGAATTATAGGTTAAAAAAACGGTACTTGTGTATGCAATAGGAATAAAACTCACATATACAGAAAAGTTATAGCTTAAAACAATAACATTGATTGTAAAAAATACATGAAAAAGCTAAAAACGAATAATAACATAACCATAAGTCACCACCGTTGAAGAAAAAATATTATTAAAAGACCCGCAGATAATCTGACTGCCGATAATCGGGAGTTTACTGTATATATTTTAGGTTGGGGAGCGGATGCGACTATATTGAGAGCAAACTTACATTGGGAGAATAAACAGAAGTACCTGCAAATTTTTTATTTCTTTTTGTCGTCTATTGCCCTTTAGCTTTATTGTACAAGGTTGCTGTTTTTGGTTTTTGCTGAGAAAAAAGGTCAAATTCCAACATTTTACTAGTATTCATGGGGAATCAAAAACTTGTTTCTTTACAAATGTCTCAAAAAACTCATTTTCGTGGATACTGCAGTTTTCTTCCCCAGTCCCATCTCCCATGAATGTCCGAGGGTAGGCCAAAAATGTTTTTGGACAGGCAAGAAAAAAATTAATAAATGAATAAAAATAAAACAATCATAAAGGTTGCTATAGCTTATATTGTAACTAAAATTTTAGACTGGGATAGTGCGGTTGCTGCTGAAGTTGCTCAGATTCCTTCCTTAAAAAGTAGTCCACCGGTAGAGCCTCTATGAGGGGCAAAAACTGGAAGGAGGGGGTATGATTCGGGGGCCCATTAACGTTTAAATGCAGACAGAAGGGAAACGTGTTTCTTCTTTTGGTCTTTAAAAGTGTCATTACTAGATGTAAGTAGCAATATAAATCTAATCGTAGGTATATAATTCACTCAGATATAGGGATTCGTATCCAGGAGGACATTCAATTTCAAAAACTATTATGAAACTAGTTGCGTTGCACCTCGAAAATAATAGTTATGTCAAGTTACGGCTGTTCAACAATCAGGCTTGAACAAACAAACAAAAAAAAAAGATCAGTAAAATTTTGCGGCAGATTGCGGGAAAATAACCAAAAAAGTAAACATTTTAAAACCTCCAATTGCAGGAAAAGCCTCAAAACAAAACCAAAATTTTGTTTATATTCGAGAAAAAAAACGGCAACAGATCTTTCATTTAACAGTTTTCTTCACGCTACAAACTACAAATTTTAATAAAAGCATTGTTACGGAAAGGTTGAGATGAAGCACTGAATAATAATTTAAATGGAGGAAAGCCTTCGAAAAATAGGGATTTTATTTTGAAATCTAAGAATCATAATTAATAATTTTTAATTGATATCTCTGCTAATTGTTATCAGAGGATTATGTTAAATAGCCAAACATGAAGACAGGAAGATTACGAAACCATCAATACCTGGCTCCATGGTCAGTTCACTGTCGTTCGGGAGAAGAAGCTAGGACATACATAGATACATAGGTACATACTCTCAGTTTTTAATTACATAAGATTGATTGATCATAAGATTTCTTTAATGATGGGCTTTAAGGAGACACCCTACCTCCTTTTCTTACCAACATCCCCATCTTTTACTTTAATTATGGATAAGTATATGATGGGAGATACCCAGTGATGTTCCCATCAATTTTTCTGATTGTATACTCCCAGTAATCAATTATGCACGATATGTGTATGCTCTCATATACATAATATGAAAATTTTTGAAGCCTGAGGGTATACGCTATATGCCTAAAAAATGTTAGAGAGTATATGGCGTACATGGGAACACCACTGGAGATACCGACCTTTTCTAAAACAATTTAACTGCTTTTCTTTTCCGTGGTGAAATTTTCAATTTCTAGTCTGACATTTTTATTTGTTTGAAGTACAAGCATTTGTGGTCCCAGTAGAAAAAAAAATATAAATAAATCAACGTTTTGGACTAATGCTTAACTTCAGAATGTTTTTGTTAAATATATATATATATATATATATATATATACATGTTTTTTTGCTTAGGGGAGGCGAAAACATTTCTAGAATTGACGGGGCCTCCCTAGCCTACGGCCCTGACCCGGGCACAATGGTGACTAGCCAGTGTGTTTTTGTAGAGTTCCCGGTTAGCCGATCGAAAATAAAAACATTCTGTAGACACTCACGGCACAAAGCGCTGACATTATCAAACATCATGAAATCAACCACACGGGTTAATCGACCGTTCTATGTTCTATTCCAACATACCAGTCACCCCCAGCCTACAGAGCTTATTTCAGTTATTCTGCCTTAGCCCTGGCTTACTGAAAATACCCCCTAGTGATGAAAACCCTGCAAACCTATTCCATTTTGGATATTTTACCAGCTTCTACTAAATTTTAAAAGTGTCTATAGACTTTTGATACTTGTTGTAGTTAATCGTACTGTAGAAAGGCGATTCTCAACCGGTGGTCTGACACAGGTCCACGAAAAAAACTGACCGGGCCCCATAGATTTTTGATCGTCCTCGGTAAGAAAATTGCGACATTTCTTTTTCTTTTCGTTAAATTTCTAATGAACTTTCATTGTTTTCTAAGATTTTTCACAAATGTTTATTTACTTATGTGTATTTGTTACAATAATTACTTATCTTACCATCTAAATATTTTTTATATCAGTTCCTTAATACCAAGCAGTTTTATTAATTTATTTCAAAAAAAAAAAAAAAAGGGGGGGGGGCAAAGTTTTAAACGGTCTGCGACTCGATTTTATTATTGTTATTATTTTTTATTAAAAAAAAACTAAATGCATAAATTAAAAAAAAAATCAGTCCGCAAATTTTTTTAAAAAGTTTTTGCCGGCCCGCGAGTCAAAAAAGGTTGAGAAACGCTGTAGTATAGGATATCTAGCATAAATAAATAAATAAATAGAAGAATATTTTGCAATCATTCAAGAGGTCTTACTTCTATTACTTATTTTATACTGTTAGATCAGATTTTAAAACTTTGACGTCTGTATTTATAAACAGCGAATTCATCAATTATTTTATTCGCATTACTGTCGCGCGCACACGAGGTACGGTTGTTTTTTCTATACTGACACTGCGACGGAGGTGAAACAAGTTTTACAGAGTTACGGTTGTTTTTTCTGCACTGACACCGCCACAGTAGTGAAACAAGTTTTACAGAGTTCATAATTCTGAATAGGGAAGTTGCAACCTATTAAATGTTCATATTTTGTCTATTGGATATTGTTAATTGAGCTTCAAAACTAAAAAATTCACCATCGCCGAATTTTAAAACACCGTGGTTGATTTTTAATGAATTTTTAAAAATCCATGCGCAAAAGTGCGCTCTTCTGAAACGTCACGAGCCTACGTCACAGGGCGCGAATGGGCATCCTTCCGCCGAAGATCCCTTGTTTTCGCTAGGGACATTTTGAGCGCGCTGATATTTTTATTTTTTAGAAATTCAATAATCCTTTTGAACACACTATGGATACCGGATTCGTTAAAGCACAATCTAAATAATCTTCCTCAAGCAATATCAATGATGATATTCGAATATTTAAGAGAGGATGAGAGGTTTAATGTTCCAGATCATCGAAGTCGAAAGCACGTTCTTCGATTTCTCCCATGACATGGGAACCGGTTCGCTAGCGTTTCTCTCCTATCGGAAGACGCATGACGTCACTTCCTATGCCATTTGACGTCACAAGGGCTTGAACTTTAAAAGTTAAGGGGCAGATTCAACTGAAACATTTTTCGAACGTTTTCCCCTTTTCCATCGAACGCTTCGATCAAAAGCAGCGACTCCGGCTTCAACTGAAACGATTCGAACGTTTTGTACCACGTGACCCATCCGAGTGGTTGGATTCGAACGATTGGGAAGATTCGATTGATTTTTGTTTATCTTCCAGCAATGGCGTACAAGTGTAGCGGCCAGAAATCGCTATATCGCCGATGACAAATATTTTGCTATATTCGCATCCGCAGTTGATTTGCAGGTGAGTGTTACATTTTTATTACAAATAAATACTTTTATGACTTCTGTAACGATGATTGCTGCTTAAAATTAAGTTTTTATCTAGTTCGAACATTCATCTTTTTTTTAAACTTGATAACATCGTGACAAGCTTCCAAAATTACATCAAAATTTGTTTGCCAAGAAGCTATTTTATAAAAGTTCCTCTAATTACGAAGTAATTGTAACATATGACAGCATTGAGTCTTGATTATTTTATGAAATTATTTAATGAATTATGAAATTATTTAATGAATATATCTACTTCCGAAAGTTCTTTTACTGCTTACATCTAAGGTTAATTAAAAGATATTGCTTATTACTGAAAATACTACTGTTTTTTTTTTTAATTTATTTTAAATTCTATGAAAAACAACTATGTGTATAAAAACTTGCTTCTTGTAACTGATTAGATTTCAATAAACGAATTGAAGCATCTAGGTTCAGTTAAACTACTTGGGTTTTCAAGACAACAGTTTTGTATGTTGCTCCTCCCTCCCCCTCCCCTCTTCCAAGCGTATAAATGCTTGTTATTTGTATAAATGAGTATAATATATATATTTTTTAAGAAAATGAATAAAAAACTATATTCTTCATTAAAAAATACATTATTTTGAGAACTTTGAATCATATTATTCTTAGCAATTTCTTTGACATTCCAGATGCTGTCCACTTGTACCTTCTCAACGCTGGAATCTTCCAAGGGGGGCAGGAGAATGGAATTCTTCCAAAAGTTTCAGTTCCCAAGAAATTTGAAAATGACGGACGGAATGCAACTGATCAAAAAGGTGCAAGTACCTACTGGGTTCCCTACTTGAACAGAAGAGGTAAATTTGCTGTGAATATCAAATTGTGAGTACAAAACATGATGTGTTACATATGCATGTAAAATTAATATAGTATATATAACGTACAGTGCATGTGCAGAGTCCGACAAAAATTGTGAACTCTTGGTAACCAGAAAAAAATTGTAGACTACCAACAAATTATTTATCCGAGTTAATAGGAAAAATCTAAAAGGTCGTCTGAAAGAGTCTTGCTCTAAAACAACTTGTCACCTAGACTTTTTTTTTCTTAAGTCACCTATGTGACATGTTGGAACAAGTATATTTGTAGAACTGGTGCTTGACCTGTTACTTTGAGATTTCCAATGCTGAGGAGATCAATTTCAAAGCTGCTTTTTATTTGGCTTTTCTTTGATTAACCTTGTTGTACCAGAAATTGAGCAATCCCTGGTCCACCACCATCAGAAGTATCGTTTCACTTCGAGGACTTTGTGACCACAGCATATTTAACATGCCCCAGTCACCATCAGCGAACTCGGAAACCTCCAGTTACAAGTCCGAGGTTTTTCTGATCAGGCCAGCACTGAGCATATACTTTAAACAGGGGTGTCATAGCGCAGACTGCGCCATTAAATTTTAGGGGCCAGTGAGCATATCGTCACCTCAGAGCAACAGTAGTGTTATTTCTGGAATTAGATAGCTCACTGTTGCTCTGAGCAACAATATACTGAATACTGGGTACAGCACTAGGTATACGAATATATTAAGCTTAAAAGAAACTGTAGACAAATGAATATGAATTGTTTATAAGGTCACCCACTTCTAAGATCAGTTTCAAACAGTCCGGAAGGGTGACCTTATATCGAGATACAGCTCGATTATATCTATTATGATTCATTTTACGACACTATTTTTGAAATTATTGATTAATATATTCAAACTAATTCATATAACTTTCTGAAATATATATTTTTCACGGATAAGTTTGTTTTCTTTCTTCAGAGTCAAGTAATGAGGTTCGGTAGAAAAATCGAGTTAGCAGATAAAATGTTATACTTACTACAGTTGGGGCAAACCTAACTTGGCAGTATTGTGAAGGCTAGACAGATCCTATCTCAGTATTGCATCGTTGCCAGGTTAGGTTTGGCCGAACTATAGCTGCCTGAAATACACCGCCAGCTCAGTCATTCCAGCCGAGGACTGCAGTTTCGTGCTTATTAGCACTCAACAGCCCGGCATAGGAAGTGACTGAGCTGGAGGTGGAAAACCTCTTAAGGAAGCCAAGAGTGCCAAACAAATTGAGTGCTAATAAGCACAAAACTGCAGTCCTCGGCTGGAATGATGGAGCTGGCGGTGTATTTCATGTATTTCTGCCTTAGACCTGGCCAATGGGCGGTAACTTACAGAAATTATAGCTACCTACTTGGCGAATCAGAAGAGATTGAAAATTGTTTTTGAGTTATTGGCTGGCACATTCCATTCTAACACATTTACTACAGACTGCTGCTTGTAAAATTGAAATCATTAATTAAAAAAATTATAGCAAAAAAAAAAAACATGCAGCAGTTTGACAAATTAACTATGTATTTAAAGTAAAACGCGTAATATCTCTTCAAACCTCGACACAGTGCTTTGAGCTGCTTATTTCGCTTCCTGTCAGCTTATTTTCCTGTTGCCAAGAAAAAATCTAGTTAAGTATCCTACCGTAGGTAATTTTTTTGTTTTGACGTGTATGTTTATGACGGGACTCCTGATAATGTACTCAATAAAAAGTTTATTTGTTATCAGGAGTGTGCACAGGAGAGGGAAGGGACACCCGCGCCCGATAGGGGCCCAATATTTTCAAAACTAGGCTTGGAATATAGAAGTAAACAATATGAAGGGGGGGGGGGGAGGGGCAGAAAACTCATTTTGTGATGGGACCCAAAATCTCTGTGGACGGCCTTGTGTGTTACATATTTTTGATAATGCATTGATACTCTTATCCTTCTTTTGTAATTTAGGTCTCTGACAATAACTGCAAATAATTGGAGTTGTTGAAAGATGGTCAGGTTGTACCTACGATTATTACATTTGATCTCCAAGTATGAGTGCCAAAGATACTGATGATGGCAGCAAAGGAAACTAATAATTCCGCATTTGTGAAAGCAAATAATGTTAGAAATTGTGTAGCACAAATCTGCAATAAATGAGTTTGTACTTGTAATAAATGTTTTGTTTTATTGAAAACAATGTTAACGATGCACAATTGATAAGTTTATATAATTTTGATAAATTTAAAATTAATGGTAGTTATTGTTTAATGAAACATTGCATGGCTCATTACAGGAACTTTTTTTTTTTGGAGGAAGGGGGAGGAGTGTAATTTCTGTGAAGACTGATTAAAAAAAAAAAAATTGAATTTTGACATCTTGAATTCAAATTATGTTTTTCGCAATCACATATTTTTTACGTGTGTGCAGGCATGTGTGTGTGGGTATTTGTCTGTGTGCAGGCATGAGTGTGTGGGTATGCGTGTAAGTGTGTGTTGTGTAGGCATGCGTGTGTGTGTGTAGGATATGGACGCAACCTGGAGACGGTTTTTGCTGGAGGAGCAGCATCGTGAGGCCATTCGACGGTGGTGCTGGCAGAGGGAGGCGGTGGGAAGATAAAATCACAGCACGCCAAAAACAGTCAAGTGAGAACAAAAAGCAATCGTGATTGCTCAAAAAAAAAAAAAAAAAAGTTGTAATGCTATTTACAAAAAAGCAGGAAATATTTCAAGGTTAAAATATTTTTTTATATTGTTTTGCCGTACTTGGTTATTGATTGCATCTTTCTTTCAATTATATTGCTACTCGTAAATTGCATTTTTTGTCATTTTCTTAACCAAACGTTCTCTCTTTTTTTTAAAGTAATGTTTCTTATAAAAAAAATAAATCAGTAAAAAGAAATTTAACAACATTAAATATCTACAGAATACTGAACACTTAACTGTAATTTGTTTTGGTAAAAATATTAAATCCAATGATAAAATGAAGTTCTAATTATTTAAAAGGTTACTTTTATACAGAAAACATACATATCATAAGTGTAAAAATAGATCAATAATTTGCAATTAATAACTATTCATTAAATTTCAATATTTCAACTATGCTGTTGCTTTTAATGGATGTAATACACCACTGAACAATCAAAATATGATTGAAAAGATTTTTTGTTTCAAAGTTTATGTACAGGGTATCTGTAATATTCAGAGTTTTCAAGTCCATGATTTTCCGTTGACAAATTGTGCTTTGTGAAAATAAAATTGCATCTGAGCTGCGGTTACCCCCCCCCCCCCTTCAATATACTTCTAAAAATTCAACTTAAAGCAAAATGTATTGAGCTAAGCTATTATTATAACTAAAAACCAATAAAAGCAACAATTATTTGTGATGCAAGTTACATGGAAAAAGTAAGATCAATATATTTTTTTGCGATTTACAATGAACCATGAAAATTTAAAATTACAATACATTTTAACTTCATGAAATTAAAAAAATATTTTTTATTCTAAGAAGAAAAAGAACCACACAAATAAATGGTTATGGTTATAAAGTTTCGGTAGCTTTCTAGAAAAAAAAATGTGTGTGTGTCTTTTTTCAGATTTGTATTTATCACTAAAAGATAACTTGCAGATATCCGGAAAAATAAACACACGAAACGAGAATGAGATGACAAACGTAAACAAGGACAACAGCTGCAGTTACAGGTAACTTCATTCCCTCATTCAATTTTGTGATTGGCTGCCTCAAACTTCCGGCCATATGACGAAACGTCGAGCGAGGAAAACATTCGATTGCAACCCTACGCGTTTCGATCGAACGTCAAAAAGCAAGTTGAAGTGCAAAATTCGAACGATTCCGAAAACGTTCGAATTCGAAGGAGAATTTCGACCGTTCCTGATTCGATCGAACGCGTTTCAGTTGAATTCCCCGCTAATTTAAAAAAAACTACTTATCGTATCGCAAAAATTTTTTCACCTATGATGTTCATGCATGTTACTCTGTCATATAAAAATAAAATTGAAAAATCGAAAACTTCCCTATTGGTATTCTATTGAGTGATATTCTTCCGTGCTAAGCACGAAAGTGGTATCTACTGCCGAGCGCGAAAGGAATGCTCGCTCATTTAAGTTTTGCGCTTCCTTTTTCTTAATTCAA
Organism: Uloborus diversus; assembly: GCF_026930045.1. Lineage (NCBI taxonomy): Eukaryota > Metazoa > Arthropoda > Arachnida > Araneae > Uloboridae > Uloborus > Uloborus diversus. Next base: position 170,800,925 of record NC_072734.1, read on the forward strand.
GGGCCACCCTTGCAGAAATATTATTACCACCGCTACCCAACTACGCATTCAAAAAATGACCATAAAGCAGTGTACCATTGAGGTAGCAGTGCACCATGATAAAATCGGGTGAATATGATAGTGTCTTGAAAATTAACAAAATAACTGAAAAAATGATCAAGTTCTGTTACCGAAAGCTGGAATTAAGGTCTCATCGCAAACTTTAGGAAATGATCACGATTTTCTTTAAGAAATAAAACAAAAGCATTTGGAAGTTTTTTCTTTTTCTATGGAGATAGTTAAGAGGAGGTTACAGTGGAATCATATACACATTTGTTTTTTCTGTCATATTTCTGTCCTTCAAAAGATAAATAGAAATGACATTAATAACATAAAAATAAAAAGTAGCATGAAAAGTGTAGGAAAGGGAGGATGAGTATTTTTCGCATTCCAGTTAAAAATGCCTGTACAGTCGACTCCCGCTACAACGCAATTCAACTTACGCGAAATGGCTATAACGCGATTTTTTTCCGAGTAACGAATTTTAGAGCTAACGCGATTTCCTCGTCCACAATACGAATTTTTTTGGAAGGAAGAATCGGGTTCGTTATTGGCTACTATATATTGATTACATGACTGTTATTACATCCCCTTAGCATCACTGACAACGAAAGTTCTCACATAAAACTAGTCTCATCGCGTTGTTAGTGCATCAAATAACCACTCAGTATCTTTTATTTATTCATTTTAAATATTAAAGTTGCTGAAATGTAATGGCACGTTAGTGTGCTGTTTTATCTAAACACCAAAAAAAAAAAAAAAAAAGATTAAGATTCTCGATATGCTTGAACATCTACAAAACGTCGTCGGTAGCACGACAAAAAGTATACGATTTAATCTTTCATACGTACAATTAAAAGTCAAAACAAAAAGAAATCTGTAAAAGTTCAAAACTTAGTTTCAATATTAAAGCTTTCAGAGTCTAAACAAAGTAAATAGTATGAAAATGGAAGCTGCTCTTGTATTATAGACAGGGCCTGATTACAGCACAGGCCTACTAGGTCTGGGACCCTCTCTTCCTAAGGGGCCCCAAATTACTTAAAACATTATGCATAGCTTTACAACTATACAAAAAATACACACATTTTTAAAATAATAGCCTTCAGGGGGCCTCAAAATTATTGTGTGCCTTGGGCCTCACTTTCAGTTAGTCGGGCCCTGATTATAAATTAAAGAGATCAGGAAGAGAGGCCGTTGATGCCTTAAATAGAAAAGTTATTAAAGAAAAGGCGAATCAACCGTATTTAAAAATGTGTTAGATAAAAATAACGATCTGATTATGAAGCATAAACCATCATTTTATATCTCATAAATATTATTTCTGTATCTACTCTACACAGTACTATTATACTGCAGCATTTTATCGGGGGGCACGGCAGTGCCCCCGCCAAGTCGAGCGCGAAGCAAACACTGCCGTACCATCCTTTACTGGAACCATTTCGCCGCATTTTCAGGCCCTTATTTGAGAACCTTCTGATGAGACCAGAACCGCAGAAATTTTCGTCATCCAGTAAGCTATACTCACATACTTAAAATCCGAAATTTCAAGTCTGTAGGTCATTTAGCTCCGAAGTTAAGCGAAAGCAAAGTTTCGCATTTATGACACTCACTCACTCACTCATGATCATCAAAATAGAACTAGTACTTCCTATAAACTCAGAGAGGTGAAATTTGGTACAGAGTTAGGGTTTAATGGGCACCTAAAGGGAAAACTATAAAAACTAGGATAATCGAAGATCTGGCTATTAGACCAAACTATTAGAGATCGACATACCGCCTTTACAAAAAATATTCAACTTGGTTGGCCGCTTCATTTGATGTCAAAAATCGAAAGTCTGAAGTATCTAATGAAGAACCCTCAGCTGGTCTCAGCTGTATTAGAGATATGGTAATGCCCCCTTCTACTATTGGTGCATAAAAAAATCGACTGTCATTGCAAAAGTCCAGCGTAGTGGGACAAATCTTCTAATTTAATTTAGCCTAACTTTAGTCTACTCGAATATTACACAAATTAAATGTTTCTACAAAAAGAAGTGAAATCCCACCAAAAACATTCTGTAAAAAAGTAGCCAAGTCTCGATGGAGCTGTTTGTTTATCTCTAAAAAGTAATGAAATCTAGACAAAGTTATGACAAGTCGAAGGTTCCTTACTGCGATTTCTTTATTGTCATAGTTAATGTTGTGTGACTTGGCCGTTAAAGGGTACACAAGGGTACAAAATCAGGTGCTCCATGACACGATTACACCAATCTGTCGCCAAAACCGCTACCCATTGACGATGGAAAATTGCCACTTGGAAAACGTGTAAACAAAATTAACCTGTACCCACTAACGTATAAAGAATGTTTAATGGCCAAGTCACACTACATTAACTATGACAATAAAGAAATCGCAGTAAGGAACCTTCGACTTGTCATAACTTTGTCTAGATTTCATTACTTTTTAGAGATAAACAAACAGCTCCATCGAGACTTGGCTACTTTTTAACAGAATGTTTTTAGTGGGATTATTATTACATACTCTGTACCGTGTTTTATTTTGTCTTTCCCTCCCGTCGGTCATTTATTTTGTGCATCTTTAGTATTTTAAGTTGAATAAAACAGCTTTTTTTATCTTTTAAATACAGTAAAAGTTCTCTTCTTTATGTAAGAAACTAATGTATAGTTGAGGAATGCTTGAAAGCAGTTTGAGGGGTGTTTACAAATGTCTAAAAAACTTTGGTATGTTCCTAAAAAATTTGAAAAACATACATTTTTCCACAAAGCGAAATTTCGAAATACGCGAGGAGTCTTGGAACGCATCCCTCGCGTAAGTCGGTACTCGACTATAATTTAATTATTCTTTGTGGTGTCATCTGAATCTCAGCTGTGAGAATTATTCTTTAACTAGAAAATCGCCCGTCAAGGTATGACGGTTGGAAATTGCTTTTCTTCTTTATACATTTTAACGAAGCATTACCTGTTTGGTGATATTTTGATAGTTGAAATTTTAACCCTAACTCCAGCGAATGAACCCTAAACTCCAGTAGGTAGCGTTCATTGTTGACCATTTTTTCGTTTCTTCATTCCTCTGAAATAAGTCTTACCAGTAAAACAGTTCAGTTACCGGATCGAGTTCAGCCTTGTCACAACAAAGCCTTTCCCTACATGTCAAACACTAAGAAAATATATGATCAAATTATCATGCCGTGGCGCGAGTTTCATTGTTGAAACACGCTCGTTACTCGATCATCAGCTATTATATATATGAGGATATTTTATTCAGTTATACGCACTTTCTGAACTACTTGTTTTTACTCTGTACACTTTCATATTCGGAACTCCAGCGCTCGAATACGCTACCTTGCGGTGATTTATAAAACTGCGAATGCACCTAAAACTTTGCCACGTTGCGTTCCATGTGTTTCTGTTGACGTAAACACAGGCAGTTTGTTCTGAGTATTTATTAACGCAATCGATGTGTCTTAGTTTGCTTTCAGCTACAGAAATTAATTCGTCCCTTAGTAGTATTCTCGAGCTCCTCAAAATAATGTTAGTTTTCATTATTTCCTTAATAATTGGTAAAAGCGAAAATACTGGATTAAGAAACTTGGATAACGTTATACAAGGTAAAATTTTTTATTGTTTTGTATGAATTTGTAAGAATATGGGGTTTTTTTTAATCTTAAATTAATTAAACTTACCATATTTTACAGCAGCATTTAGTTGGAATGGACAGTATGCAAAATATTTTCTTGAATATATTATCGTAGAACAAAATGAATAACCGAGAAAGAATTTACTTTATTCCTTTTATTCTCAGCTGAAAGGTTTCGCCAAATTTGTTTAGGGTTATAATTCTATAGTATAGTGCGAGCAGAGTAGCCTTGGCGAGATTTCGCGTTTTTAGTTAAACCATTTTTAATTTTTATCATGAGTGGAATAAAATGGTAGTAAGATTACAGAATTCGATAAGTGAAAAGAAATAATGGTCAATCAACTGAAAAGAAAACTACCACCATATATACGTGAGAATTTTGTTGATGATTTGCATAACATGACAATTAAATCGTAACTCAGAAATTAGAAAATTCGAAACAGAAAATTTTTAAATTAACCGATTCGGGAATTCGAGAGAAATAACTCAGCCAACAAATGCAAAACAATAAGCGCTAGCCAAGCAAGGCAAAGAAGTATCATCTTCTTTCGATAACAATTTGTAATGTCATATTGAATTTTCTAGCATTAATTGTTATTCTTGTCAGGCCACAATAATTATTTAGTTTTATCAAGAATTGATAAATATCGAATTCAACATCGTGGAAATAGCTGCTTAGAACTACGAACTACGTAGTTTGCATTAATCTTTGACGTTTAGTAATGCTTCTTGAATTCTCATTTCTTTCTACGTGGGCCAGAATATCCACAAGACTTTGAAAATTAATTTAAAAAGAATAAAGCGAAAAAATCATACGTACGAACAAAAATCACAAAACTTTTAGCATTTTCTTCGTTACCATGTGCGTTTGTTTTGGTTTTTAAGTCCGCCATTAGACAGTGACTTCAGTGCCCCCTATAGTTCGTTGGAGTTGCGAATTGCAGTTCCATTTCCAAAATAATGTTTGCAACAAATTACGTTTATTTATTGTTCATTATGTATTAATCATAGTTTCTTGTTGAAAGTATGCTAAAACGAATTTATTTTAAAAAATATTTTTTTCCGCCGATTAATCGGCAAAATTTGACCGATTATAAATAATCGACAAAGTGGGCGATTAATAGGTACTGCCGATTAATCGATGCATCCCTACTAAACGAGGGTGTCTCATTCGAGGAAAACTTGACCCAAGCTATAACAATAGGCTAACCGCGGCATTCCAAAGGAGTTGTCCATGGGTTGCCATAAAGCAATTAGCGCTGGGTTGCCAGCTTGGCGTCAATAGTATTATTAGAAATAGTTATAGTTTGATCCAACTGGTTGATTTCGATGTCAACCGGAAGTTCCAGAATGTTGTCTTGTTTTTCCTTAACAACATGGCGATTCGTGAGAAATCTACTTGTGGTTTTCTACGTAAGTAGTAAGAATTATGATATTTTCTTAATATAATTGAAATTCAGGCTGAATAGAAAAAAATAGAAAAACATATTCTTTCGTAAGCATTTTATTTAAAAATTGTTATTGTGTGTTTTTTTCTGTTTGTTTACCCGTTTTCTCTAGTTCAAGTACTAATATGATTAGCCGGATTTGTTACTTATAATGCTTAATCTTTTAAAATTTCATTTTGTCTACTTGTTATGTAAGAATAAATTTTGAGTTGAAATTTGTCTTTTTCCTTTTGACAAATTCAGTTCTTTTTACATATCATTGTATTGTATCATGTAAATTATTGATAATAGTTCAGATTTTGCTGTGTAACTCAAAGATTAAAAAATTTTGCTAATAAGAAGAAAGCTATGAAAATGTTGGATAAAATATTTTAATGTTGATGTGCTAATTTCTTAACTTATTTTGGTGTGAATCAATATCACATAAGTAGTACATATAGATGTATATACAGTAGAATACCTTTATAACGCCGACCTATGTAACGCAATTCTCTATAAACCGCACAACTTTTCAGAAGTAAACAATAGGTTTTTAAGTTTTAAAAATCCCTTTGTTTTGCATTGCTAATATAAAAGTTGTTAGGAAAATTGAATTTTGAAAGTTTTTCATCTTTCCAGCTTAATTCAAAGCCTTTAAATAAAAATCTATATTCACAGTAAAAAAAGAAAATATCAGATGGCTCTTGAAAATGCAGCTATTTTGCAAACTATGAAACTGGCAGAAGTGAAGGATAATTCACTTTCTTTTAATTGTAAAGCATATTTATTTGTGAATGATTAGTTGTGTTTTAATACTCATTGCAGATAGAACTAATTCTGAAGTGCTGATATATATATATTTATTCTGAATATTAGTTTCAAAATTTGTGAAATGACCTATATATAGTGCCAAAACCTGTATAACGCAAAAGCTCTGGTCCCAAGGTGTGCTTTATTACGGTCTTCTACTGTACTTGAAAGTCATTTTTGTTGGTTACAAACCTAATTAGATTTGAAAAAACATATTTTCGTAGCCTCATCTCATCAAAAAACTAAGAATTATAGTTAAATTTAATGCACTTATCTTTATACATAAATGGCTACTTCTGTATGTATGTATGTCCACCGTAATCTTCAAAACTACTGAACCGATTTTAACCATTTTTTCACCATAGATAGCTACATTATCAGGGAGCAATTTAGGCCATAATTAATTCCTAAAAATTGTAGTTTAAAAAGTTATGATCAAAAACAGAAATGTCATGTAATTTCCCCATTAAATGATTAATATAAAACCCATTGTTACAAAAGTTTGTTGCCTAACAACAGCAATATTCAATATTAAAAGTAATCATAATGAAAATTTTGAATAAAGGCTTCTCTGCAGCAAGCATGACATTTATTGCTATCTTAGGATTTTTATCCTCATCTATATACATAAATGACTACTTTTGTATGTATGTCCGGGGTAATCTTAAAAACTACTGGACCCATTTTAACTATTTTTTCACCAAGATAGCTACATTATCAGGGAGCAACTTAGGTTATTATTTATTCCTAAAAAGCTTAGTTTAAAAACGTTATGATGGAAAACAGTAAATGTCATGTAATTTCTCCATTAAATGATTAAATATAAAACCCATTGTTACAAAAATTATGTGCCTAACAACAGCAATATTAAAAGTAATCATAATGAAAATTTTGAATCAAGGCTTCTCCGGAGCAAACATAAGTTTAAAAAAGTCATTTGGAAACTCTACTTTTTTCTACTTTATTTCAAACATTTGGAAACTCTACTTTTTGCACACTTAGAGAAACAGCGCCGACTTATATAACGCAATTCTCTATGAACTGCACAACTTTTCAGAAGTAAACAATAAGTTTTTAAGTTTAAAAAATTCCTTTGTTTTGCCTTGCTAACATAAAAATTGTTAGGAAAATTAAATTTTGAAACAGTTTTTCATCTTTCCAGCTTAATTCAAAGCTTTTAAATGAAAATTAATATTCACAGTAAAGAGTAAATATCAGATGGCTCTTGAAAATGCAGCTGTTAATGCAAAACATGAAGCTGACAGAAGTGCAGGATAATTCACTTCCTTTTAATGGTAAAGCATGTTTATTTATGAATGATTAGTTGTATAATTAGTGTTTTAATACTCATTGCAGATAGAATTCATTCTGAAGTGCTAATATAGATATATTTTGAATATTAGTTTCAAAATTTGTGAAATGACTTATATAACGCCAAAACCTGTATAACTCAAAAGCTCTGGTCCCAAGGTGTGCGTTATAACGGTCTTCTATTGTACAAGTTTGTTCATACTTATTGCTGTTTTACTTTTATGGGTAAGGAAGAAGCTCGGTTTTTAATCATGTCAAAGCGGTGTGTTTTGAGTTCTTTCAGTTAAAACAAAACGAAAGAAAGTAGCGATTGTTTCTCACAATTATTATTGACCCAGGCAATGCCGGGTATTTTTGCTAGTTAATATATAAATCTAAAACCTCGCTTGCTCAAGTAGCATCAACAATGGTTTTAAAATTTAGGGCTTACTTTGATATAATCGATATTCTATTCCAAACTCAAATTTTATTATGTACCAGAGGCATGTGCAGAGTTTCAATAATGGGGGTACCACTGCATCCGGGCCCGTGATTTAAAATAATCAGTGGGAGGGCAAAACTTATATTACTATCATTCAGAGCAGGTTCCTTCCAAGGATCCCTGCTCTCTTTCTGACAAAGCTGAAATGACCTCTCATAGGCCCATAAAAGTGAACGTGTATTGGTTAAGAGAGCAGCCTAATGCAACAATTAAAAATTAACCAATTGAGGTATCAACACAATTCATAGTTCAAATTAAACATGAACTATTGATATTGAGCTGAATAAAATGTTTAAGAAAAATACTGAACAGAAATATTTTATTTAAAAAAAATGAAATACGAAAAAATCCTAATAAGAATACCTATGTCTCACATTTATCACACAAGAGGGAGAACAACTCAATTTTTTCAGTTCTTCAGTTAAAGTGCATGATAAAGCAATAATTAGCTTTAAAACTGAATTTTTTAATCTTAACCCCTCCCCCCCCCCCCCCAAAAAAAAAAAGAAAAAATGTAACTTGAAGTGCTTTAATTAACCAACGTCATTTATATGCTTAGCAAAAATGAAAAAATTACATTTTTCAGTAACATGCTTTTTTTTTTAAATTGAAATCCGGAAAAAAATGAAAATTTTAACTGTTAAGATTTGTTCTTTTTTACCTTTTTAATGGCTGCCTTGTGCTTGATGGATCTCCGTTAAAGCTTTGATGTCTGTGAAATTTAATCTGAGGTCCCCTTTAAGGCAGATGTCCAATCTATTTCTTTGCTTCGTGAGAAGCAGCACTACAGAGCTAAATCCTCTTTCAACTAAATATGTTGAGGGGTATGAGATGCGGAGCTGTTCAACTTATTTCCAAAGTTGTGGGTAAGTACCCATAAGCTTCACCCAGGCAAGTTCGTAACCGTATTGCTTGAAAGTAATTTTTGATTCACAATCAAATTTCAAATCCATAAACTCTGTCTGCAAAGAGTTTTCCAGTTCATCCACATCTTCGAAACTAAATGGGTCTAAAATCCAGTCAGAAATTTGTAAGTTGATCAAATCTGCAAACCTTGATTCCATGTTCTTTTTTAACTGATCAAGATGATCAATATAAATCAAAATTTTTTCTTCAGGAAATTCATCATCCACGATTAAACTTTTTTTTAGAATTGGAAACAGAATAAATTCTTTACAGCCAATATTTGCCTTGTGGATTTTGAATTTGGAAATGAATGCTGAAATTATGCTTTTGGCCTTGATGAGGTTTATCTTGTTTCCTTGAAGCTTAATGTTGACTTCGTTCATTTTTTCAAAAATATCTTTGAGATACGCAAGTTCCAATTTGCACTGTTTCAAATTCTCACTTAAAGCAGGATCATTCAAGTTGAAAAACTCAGCTACAAAGTCGAATAATTCAAAGAAAAACAGTTTCCCTTTGAAAGCCATCTCACAGATGTAAGTAAAAGCAAGCGATCGAATTTTTCATCATTTTCATGGCAAAGCTCACGAAACAGGCGATCATTGAGAGAATTTAGTTTTGATCTTGTTAATATCAGTAATGACTAATTGTAAGGTTTCATGTAAAACACCACTCAATTTTTTTGCAGTCAAGTGTTGACGATGAATGACACAATGGAAGGTAATCACTTTTGGCACTTCTTTTTTAAGGTGTACAAGAAACCCAACATGACGACCCACCATGGCAGGGGCACCATCTGCTGCGCAAGCACTTACATTTGTCAATGGAATTTCTTTTTCTTCAAAATAATCCTTCACAAATTTAAAAATCGACAATCTCTTTGTATCAGTAATCAAAGTTCTGGCGAACAACATTTTCTCAGTTATCTATTTCAGCTCATTAATAAACCTCACGTAAGCTAATAAAATAGCTGTTATCTGTCACAGTTGATTCATCAATCTGTAGTGCAAATTTACTTTGTTTCAAAACATTTATGAGTTTGCACTCAATGTCAGCAGCCATTTCATCTATTCTCCTGGAAACTGTGTTGTTACTCAGGAGGAGAGATTGACTTATCTTTTTACTGGAGCCCTCACCAAGCAAAATTTCAACTATTTTTTTGGCAGCCGGTAGAATAAGAGATTCGCCAATTATATGAGGCTTACCACATTTTTGTATCAAAAGAGACACTTCGTAAGAAGCAAGAAGTCCTTTGTCAAGATCTGTTGCTTGTCTTCTAAGTAATTCACCCACCTTTGGCCTTTTATCCGCTTTTGTTTTGAGGTCTTGAAAATAACTAAGAGGTTTATTTACTTTGTCCCCATGTACTCTTGACAAATGCTCTTTCATTCGAGGACTTCATCGCTTCATAGCTAGAAAATGTTTTATCGCACAAAAGACGATGCAGAAACTGCACATTTTGCGGTGACGTGACAAAACCAATTTTTAAATACTCTGCTGAATACTGTCGGTACTTCTTTTTTGAATTCATATCGAACTTCCACACTACGAAACATGCACAATTAAACAGAAATTCACTAAATTAAATCAAACAATAGAAACTACATAAGAAGGTTTATGCGCTGATTGCAAGATTCTGAATGACAACAGATAAGTAAATGCAAAAATCCATTCTTACACATATCCATCCAATTTTCAGGCGTTAAGTATATGATGGCGCCAACGGTCAGACAGTGCTTACAAGATTTTATTTTTCGCTTTTGGGATTTTTTTTATCCGAACAGATTTGATTGAGCTGTAAATCATACATGCCTTATTTTCTGGGAACGACTTTCTTTGATTTGACGTGCCATATGCTTGGTTCGGTATTGCACAACATAGGTATTCTGAAAGATATTTCTGAATTATGTACCGATTTGTTTTAATAAATATAGTTTTTGAAAGGTGAAGAAGGTATCCGAATACCGGTCGCCCCCCTATTGCCCCTTAGAAGAGTTCGATCGCCCTCAGGTTGGGAATCACTGGGCTAGACTAATGCTTTTGAATATTTTATAGCAGAGTGTGATAAAAAATATACAACAGTTGGTCCTAAGGACCACCAATTATTTTTTATGGTGGTCCCAGGCAGGTTTCACTAGTCTGGGACCAGTGGACCAGCACTAATTTCTAACGCTGAACCAAATAACGATTTTATTAATGCTAATTCAGTTTACATCAGATTTTTGCCAAAATGGCAGAGAGATCTTTTGATGCTCAAGAATTCACGTTGGGCTGTTTTCATTCCCAATCGGGAACCCCCCTCCCACCGGGGACTTCCTTTTACAAATACCTAGTTTTCGTCGGATCTTTGTCAAATTTGGTTCAGTGATGCTTTGATGCATAGGAATTTTCATAGGGAGTTTTTCCTACCTATGAGGGAGGGGTTGGGTGCGAAAACACCACCATTCCAGTTTACGTCAGATTTTTGCAAAAATTTTACAGACCTGTACTTTGATGCTCAAGAATTCACTTAGAGTAGTTTTTTGTTCACAATGGGGGGCCACCCTCCCTCCCACAGTGGATTTCTTTATGCAAATCCGCAGTTTTCGTCGGATCTTTGCCAAATTTGGCACAGCGGTTCTTTGATGGTCAGGAATTGTCATAGGGGTTTTTGCTATGAGAAAAGGGGGGAGGGTGTGAATACACCCCACAAGGGGTTTTTGTTATGCAAATCCAGTTTTCGTCGGATTTTTTTCCAAACATGGTGCAGTGGTCCTTTGATGCTCAGGAATTCACATAAGTTTTTTCTCTTCAAAATGGGGTGTATGGAGACCACCTTCATTGACAGTGCAATACTCCAAAATGTGTGAAACAAGTTCAATTATAGATAAGATGTTGCATTACTAAAGATTCCAACATTGGGCATTTATAATTAAACACGTTGTACAATGGGCTCGCACATTGCACAATGTGATTAAACTTTATTTACAATTTTATGTGATTAAACTTTATTAAGAAAAAACCTGGTAAATTTCTCTTTAAAATCATGGATGACTTATTTTAATATGTGCATTACTCTCAAAAATATGATTGTCATTCCGAGTCCCTGAGAGCCAAGGCCCCTTGTCAGTTCGGTTGCCAGACCCCCATGCCCCCATAAAACTTACAAAACTTTATACTACTCTGATTATAACCATAAAAAATAATCAGTAGTCCTCAGAGATCAATAATCACTGGCTATTTTTGATTACGCTCGGCTAGAAAAATTGGCCTAGCTGATGTCTCACTATTTATTAGCCAAACCATTGGTTTCCTTTTTTTACAATTTTTTTCTAATAAATTTATGTAATTTCAAATTTTACATCTACATTGTACCAAATATTTACATACTTGGGGGGGGGATAACGTCCTGAAACTAAATGAAAATAGTCAAATTAAATTCTCAAATATTCAGTAGCCTATTTTAGCGGTTGCGAAAAAGAAAAGTGAAGTTGGTTTTAAAACTACATTTTGCTATTTAAGACACCAAAGCAAAATATTTTTTGCCAAAATATTTTTTTTTTTTTTTTTTTTTTTTTTGAATATTGAAACATTAAGTGTATTAAAAATCCTCATCAGTAGAAAAAATGTTTTCCTTTTTTCTTATTTGTTTCGCATTGTTATTCAACACTAATGTTTATCATTTAGAACTTAATTTGCAGTAGTACAGTGATTTTGCACATTTAAGTATTTATTTATTTGTAGTTACATTTTAGTGCTTTATATAGTACAATCCAAATTCAAAGTAATAGAATATCAGAACTGTTTGAACAAAACTTGTCCCTGGGTCGGAAAAAATGAACGCATGAAATTAAAAAAACAAGAACTCGTTATTCATGAAAGGGCAAATCAATTTAAACAACTTTTCAGGTATTATTTTAACGATTTATAGGTCATTAACACATTGGAATAATAGATAAATTTTTTATATGGGACAAAAAATTAGAATAATCTATTCATTCAATGTGAATTTTAAAAAGTAGAGAAAATATTTGCTTACCTGTTGCCTATAGTTTGTCACAAGTATGGAGCTTGGCGCCTGAATAATTTTACGCTCTTATAAAAGCTTTTTATTGCTCAAAATGGGTCGTCAAGGTGATAAATAGGAAAAAAACGAAGTTACATATTGCATCATTTCTTAAAGTTAGAAAAAAACTATCCAATTCAATTCAAATGAACCTTTAACTTTTCTATGGTATGTAAGATTTTAAAGGAATATAAGACTGACCAACTAAAAAGTAATCGAAGTAAACGAGGTAGAAAAATTGTAACACCTGGCAGAGATGAATTCAAATTAAAGTAAATTGTCCAAAATAATCGTTTGAAAATGCTTCTTATGTCCATAAGTGTTGGACAGAATGTATAGTTATCTTATCCACGCCAACTACACTTGGATGGTTGCATAAACTGCAGTTTTAATTGCGGATCTACGAAGTAAGACCAAAGATAAACATGAAGCAGAAAAGTGCACAACTATCCTGGAGTAAAGAGAAGCTCATTTGGGTGCAACAAAACTGAAAAGACATTTTATTCAGTGATGCATATTTATTTGTAATATCTGTCGAAAAAATAGGAGATCAGGGGCAACCTCAAACAGGGGCAACAACGTTGGAAAAGTATTATATTCAGTGATGAATCATTTTTGAAATATCTGTAAACAAAAAAAGGTGTTTGGGTTTGACGTTTAAAAGGAAAAGCGTATGAGAAATCTTGTGTAAGAGGTTCTCTCCACTTTGTCACATCCTTCTTGGTTTGTGGGTGCATGACAGCTGCTGGAATTGGGAAGTTATATATATCATAAAATAAAACAATGCGTGATTTCCGCTGTTAATCAATAATACTGAATGATATTTCATCTGAGGCACAGCAGTTACCCATTTAGCGACACATTTTATCCTCTAGCAAGGTTCTACTCCGTGTCACATCTCTAAATCGACTCATAGATTTTAAACAGAAAGAGGAATTTCGGTATTGAACTGGTAAATTAACTCTGCCAATCTCAATACAATCAAGAATTTGGTGTACCATCTAATCTAAATAAATCCGTTCAAGATCTGGTGCCCGCCAACAAAATTTAGCTTGTTGCCGCATTGAAGAGAGTATGGAAACAGTGTCAGAAATGATTAATGTAAATAGGTGGTAGAATCCATGTGAGAGAAAGGATTAAAGCATCGAATTCAGCAAAAAATGACGCATTCTAGTATTAATGTTGTTTCTTTTGAAAGTGTTCCCCCCCCCCTTTAATTTGAATATTCTAATTTTTTGACTCAATGTAAATCTTCATCACTATAAATGTTTGGATTATTCTGTCTAAGATTATTTTTAATTGAGTATATTTGAGATGAAATTCGCACTTTAATGTCTAAGAAAGGTAGCATGTTCATTTAAATGCCTAATTTGCACTTATATTTGGTTAGAATAAACTTTTTTCCAAAATGTGGGAAGTATTCTATTATTTTGAATTTGAGTTGTATTTCATTGATTAGCTGAAAATGAAACTGTTAAATTTTTTTAAAATAACTTTATAAATGTAATCATAAAGTGCAAATAATTTTAGGTACAAAGTACAAACATGCTTAAAATTGAATTTTTAAAATTTCATTTTAATAAAATATCTGAAGAATTCAAAAATTTTGGATGGCCTCTCCCAAAATGATTGGCTAGATCTGCCACTAAGCTTGAGTGTATATATTGGTAAAGATTAAGAAAAATATAAAAGAGATGAATAGCAACGCACACACATGTACGTGCACGTGCAGTTAGGTAATTTATTGAATTATGCTACAAATATGCCGCACTTGTGTTAAATTTATTTGAATATAAGATAATTAGGCATGAAGAAAAAAGTTCCAAAAAAAAAGCAATTTAGACTATATTTGGTCAATTAAAGTCATGATGTCCGTGGATCCGCCCCTTTCAAAAAGAAAGCACTTATTTAATATTTCTCGTTTCTTATACTTTGCATAAATGCAGTCATTACATTCTTTTGATTTCTGTTATTAAATTACAATTTTATCTAATGATTAAAAATTTTGCTTCAAATTTCAGAGATTGTGAATGGAGATTACAAATAAGAATGCCTGTAGTGATGACCATTCTTTACATGCTGTGGAGGAAGTTCTGCTGATGATTACGCTATTTCTAATTAAGTGGCGGTAAGTATTCCTTGGCTATAAACTATTCTTAGCTGCAAATAAAATATTAACTTTCATGCAATAAGCAAACAAAAATTAGCTTGTGGATGAAAAGACTTCTTATGTTTTGTTTGATGTCTTTTCAATAATAAGGTTGTTTTTTTTACTTAATTATCAAAAGTCCTTTGTAACCCTAAAGCGTGTGTCTCCGATTCTAGTTGCTATTTGTACCATTTAAATGTTTTTATGATGTTAGCAACTTCTTTTAGTTGTGTAACATCAATTTCTATTTGTACAGAACTTTTCTTTTGCATTTTCTTTACTTGGAAACCAGCCAAGGAAGCTGGGGTTCATAATAATCCCTACTTGCATTAAGACATTCTGAGATCGGTAATATGATCTGAAACTAAAGTCTGTGGGAACAATCCTTTCTCACCCCCTTCGTCTGAACAATGCCCTTGTTTTATAATGTCATAGTATTGCTTTTATCATAAGTAATAAAATATGACTTAGTAGTTTGCTATCATGTGCAGAGAAAATAATTTTTGTCACTATAATGCACAGACTAAACAAATGTCAACAAACTATAATGTACAGTACAAATGAAAAAAAGGCTATCTTAATTAAAATAATTAAAAATATACCTAAAACACCTTCAAAAAAGTGTTACAAATATAACTTACATTTTTACTGCAATAGTAACCTTTTTTTTAAACTTTGCTTCTAGTGATCATATTATAAAGTATGTGAGTAAGCATAATTAGTCCATTTGCAAGTCTATAAATCTTTTATGGTACGTTTTTGATCATAATAGTTTTTTAAATAGTATCTGGAAATCCCTGGAGCAAAGTTTAAACCGTATATGTTGATTAAATTGAAAACTAAATAATTCATTTTACTATTTTGAAATACATATTGTGTTCTTGAAAATAATTTGCCAATAGTTCTGTCACTTGATTGTGAAAATACACATACTCTAGTTTGAAATGCAAGCAGTGTGTTCTATACTGACCCTTAAAATAATTTACCAATAGTTCTGTCACTTGATTGTGAAAATACACATACTCTAGTTTGAAATGCAAGCAGTGTGTTCTATACTGACCCTCAGTGCACTGAGATACAGGCCCCTAAAAAGTACACATTTTATCATATTTTGATGACAAAACTGCTCTTTTTTCTTAGCATTGAGCATTAACCATACATTTAATGAGCCTATTTAATAATTTATATATATCGCTACACAAATTGCTCATAAAAACTATAGTTGAACTTTGGATTATTGCTTGGATGTTATATTTCAAATACAATTTTTCTTGATCCATTCTTTCGAGCCGATTTCTCCCCATTTTCCAAATTTAATACACAATTGGAATTCAGAAGTTATTGAAGAGAAAATATAAGAATGAACTGAAAATAGAAATTATAAACAAAATGAAAGGCAAATTGCATGGGGTCACAGTTGCCCCACAATATAGGGTGTACTTCAAGGGCACCCATATGGGGAGGGGGGTCTTTTTTCTTTGCAAATGCATTTCTTTTCCAGCAATTAAGGAATAAGTTATTAAAAATGTCAAATTTTAATAACTTTAATCTGTAGTGAAATCTGTTTCTATGGGGAAAATATCCTGCTAAACCATGGAGAGGATATCTGAGGCGCCCCCTCCCCCTTAAAATTTTGCATATGGACGCCTTTGGTGCACTTACCCCATCTTACTTTAAATAAAGGGAAAGTGCAACCCTTCTTATAAACAAAGTCTGGTTAAAGTAATTAACTAAAACATGTCATGTATGTTAGTATGTAGTAACTTGTTGCTAAAAAAATACAATGTACACTTGCTGATTTCAGCTGTTTGATATGACAACAAAATAAACCAAACAAACTTTATCAATCTTCGCATTGGAGTATTTAAGTTATCACTGATTGTATTGTATTTTATCTATGAGAAACCAGTGCCAATCTCTACTTATAGGATTTATCACCAGACATTCTCCCAACATGTTCAATGCATGGCAGAAGTCTCTTCAGGCAGCATTCCCCAAATTCTCAGGCGACGCACTTACCTGAACTCACCTTACATAAGTTTTTTTTTTTTTTTGTTAACTAATTTTAAGTAACTGGACTGTTAATTTTTCCACTGCCTTTAATTTTCTATCCTAATCTTGATTTTTTTTCCAGTTGGGTATTGACTATTTATGATTAACTGTAATGTAGTTTAAGATAGGTACTGCTTGCTATGTTGTTATTTATATTATATTATTATTACTATTATATTGTACAGATTGTATTACTGTAGATTTTAAGAGGGAGAAAGGGTCAAAAGATATCAAACCCCACGCAGCAGTTATGTTTGCCATGCCATTACATGCAAACTTTTGTACACATTCAACTTTTTTTATAATGTACATCTGGAATGCAAACTTATTTATTTTTATTTATTTATTTTCAGCTGTTAATTTAAAACTGACTTGGAGAAAAAGAAAAAAAGTGATG
This sequence comes from Uloborus diversus, assembly GCF_026930045.1. Lineage (NCBI taxonomy): Eukaryota > Metazoa > Arthropoda > Arachnida > Araneae > Uloboridae > Uloborus > Uloborus diversus. Next base: position 170,818,175 of record NC_072734.1, read on the forward strand.
TAGATGCCAGCTATTAAAGAAGACTATTCTGTAGTTATGATTGACTCTATTTGTACCTTTGACTCTTATTTGTAGTAAAAAAATTTGAACTAAGATTTTTAATGCAAATAAATTTGTTTAATTTTTCTAATTCAGTCTATGTTTATTTCTTTTAAGTCTTACGTTAAAAAAAAAAAAAAAAAAAAAAATTCATTCATTTGTGTTAACTACTTATAAAATATGATTTTAATGCTCTATGTATGTTTTCTTTTTTTTTTGTATGGTGTACGTTTGTAGTAGTTTGGTGGTAATTTAGTTTTAGATCATGAAATGGCGCCATCCTGAAAAGAAAATCTTCACAAAGCTTTAAAAGACGAATATATTTGTAGTTCAAAATTGTCATTTATTACATTTAAGTCAATTGTTGCATTATATCTTGAGCACTTTCATTTGCACACAAGCATAAATATCAAAAAAATTAGTTACTATTATGGAAAACAAAAAAACTCGTGTACAAATTGAAATCTTTGATGAAGAATTCAACTTTTATGTAACTAGATTAGAATCAGCTGAATAAAAAAGATACATATATATTTACACTTGAGAGTTCACATTAAATAAATATTCAATATAAAACATAAATTTGAATCATTTCATTCTGTTTTTGATATTTTCTCACAAAATAGTTTCTCTAAAAATGTAGTTTTGGACACTTTCGTACAGTTTTAAACGCAAGGGTTTTGGACAGGGCATAGTGTTCAAAACTGCCAACCCTGCTGTTGTGTTGCTACAGTGGAAATTTAAGTTCAAAATGTATGATGTTTTTTCCTTGTTGTCAAATCTATCGCTTCTAAGTTAACTTTAAATTATGGACAATTTTGATTGTTATTTTCCTTCCTTTCTGCAGGTAAGTGTTCTCAAAACATATCTCTCCAATACCCTAAAAGACGATGAAATGTAAATTGCAGTACATAATTTATTTATGAAACATATAATACTTTTTTTTTTGGATCCCACCATCTTATTAACAGTAAACTGACAAATCTTAAGATATTTTATACTATATCTTATAATTATTCTTACATTTTTTGTTTTTGCTATTTTATATTTCTGTTGCTATGATTACTAATAATAGAAAATTTATGAGTACAAACTTAAAATATTGAGCTATCATATGAAATAATATGTATAGAATGACATAAAGCAAAAGAGTAATCATAACCAATGATGTGGATCATGTAAACACCCAGTAGGTAGGTAAATATTTTTGGGATATTTACCCGAGGCCTGGATAAATACTCAAACTGGACAATTTCGAAAAAAATGTAATAGGTGAATAATTGATAAATTTTTATCCAAAAACGAAATAAAATGTAAAATTTAAATTAATATATACTTTTAGGCAGTTTATACTACAGTGAAATCCCGTTACAAAGAACTTCAAGAGACCACAAATTGTTTGTTGTAATGGAATTCAAATAATGTAATGGCGGTTATATAGGGACTGAAAATGTAGTTCGTTGAAACGGAAATTTCGTTGTAACGGAATTTCACTGTATTTTTAATAGAAAACTTAGATGAAATTATTTTTTAAAAAATTGAATTGACGCACTTGCAGTCTAAAAGTCACCCATTGGTGCAACCAAAAAATAGTGTTAGGAGGGCACTGCCGAAGAAATCTCGCTTTCGGTGGATAGGTGTGGAGGGCGGTATATTCTCTCCCGGGGGGGATTTTTTTTTTTTTTAATTATAGTCTTAAGAGCGCAGTTTTAGACTGTTTTTGGTAATGCTGTGGGGAGGAAAAATTAGGGAGGCCTTCTGCGGAAATTTTTAGAAATTGAAATCTTTAAAACGCTATTATAGGCTATATTTGTTAATGTTAGTGTAATGAAAGGAATGGGGCTTTTTGAAGTTCCCTCCGCCTATCTTTTCAAAATTAAAGTTCTAAAAATGCAGTTTCGGAATAACTTCATTGATGTTGCAGGCAGGGCGGTTCTAGGGCTCTCCCCAAAAACTATTTTGAAGTTCAAGTCCTAAAAAACGAAGTTTTAAAGAGACATTCAGGGATACTAGTTGGGGGGATTTAAACGCTCTCCACTTATTTTTCGAAACTAGTTTCTTTCGCTTCTAGGTAATATACTGAATATTGTAACCACACTCTACCAACGATGTGGGGTGCGCTGAATACCATCAGCCTCAGTATTTGGTGCCATGAGGGAATCTGGTCACCTGTTGGCGCACAGCATTAACAATGTCCTCTCTTATTGCAAACCGCCTACTACATATTGGTTTTTTAATCTTGCGAATGATATCTAAGTCGCAGGGAGAAAAGTCGAGAGTACGCAGGGCCTGATTAACGCACGGTCCGGCGGGTCCGCGGACCTGGGCACCACAAATTTAGGGGCACCAAAATAGCCTAGCCGAAATTCACTTACTTCCTTTTTTTTAAAGCTCATTTTACTTTTTCTCAACTTTAAGGAAGAGGAGGCTCAAATTTTTTTTAAAATCAGCTCAAAACCTCATAAAGTTAAAAACATTTCACGTAAAGAAGTCGTTGTCCCTTAGTTCTGGAATTTCAAAATAATTACTCGGATGACATAGATGAACATTTTCCAGAAGAATTAACACACTTTCAAATTTTTGCAAAAGGTAACCCTTCTCCTGGAGAATGTTTTAAAAGGATAAGATCACTAAACATTATACATACATTTCCGAATGAGGATTCACCCCTGCAGCTTCTTCTTACCTTGCCTATCAGCAGCTGTTCCAGTGAACGTTCCTTTTCATTTTTGAAAAGAATAAAAAATCATTTGAGAAGCTGCGTTTCTCAGGATAATTTACAGATGTTTTCCTTATTGACCATTGAAAATTCTGTGACATCAAATATAGATTTCAATTATTTGATCGACACATTTGCCTCTATTAAAGCCAGAAAGAAGCTTTTTTAAAGCTTGATGTCAGAATTAGTAAGATTTTTTTTTTTTGCAGTTTTAAATTTTTTTTAACTCTTTTTTGTCTTAAAAGGCAATTTTAACTGTGATTAATTTGGTGACTATCAAGTGTTTGGTATTCAAATCCGAGATTTCCTTTCAAATGTAGTAATGTTCCTTTAAAGTGTTGTTTCTAGTAATTAGGTTTCTAGTATGAAACATTGACTTTAAAATTGTACGGATTTTCTCATGGGGGGGGGGGGCACCAACATCTACTCAGGACCTGGGCACCGGTTTGGCTTGATCGGGCCCTGAGAGTACGGTGGGTGCTCTAATTCTTCCCATCCCCGACATCGGAGTAGCTGCAGTCCACACTCTGTTTTATGTGGTCTTGCACACGATTCACCAACTGACTGATTTCTCAGCCCTGGCTGCGCTACCAGGAGCGGATCTAGTTGGGGGCCATGGCCCCTCCCAAAGCCTTGTGATTTGCAGGAGTTCTTTAAGGAAAAAAATATTATGAGAAGATAACAAAATTTAACACATGTATTTTACTGAAAAAGAAGTATAGGCCTTAATTGGGAGATAAATTATATCCCTATCCTCAAAACAAAACTTTTGTTTCCAAAATGTTTAATTAACTACAGACACTTGGACGATCTCTAAATGCTGCGGTTCTCAGAGTATACTTATTGTGCACAAGACCAAAGAGAGAACCCCTTTTCCCGTGCCCTTTCAGAAATGCCTTGATATGCAGCAAAAAATTGCATTTTAAGTCTTTTATTTGGAAAAAAAAATGTCAACGGAAACTAGCTTATCCAGTATCACTTAACTTACTTAAACAACTTAAGTGAATTTTTTTGGGACTTCAACTACAAACGAGTTTTGATAGGACCACCTCCCTCCTTAGTTTATATCGTGATGATAGCTTTAAAAGGAGGTTTTCTGGAGGAGCTCACGAATCTTCCATCCCTTTCTAAAATATGTATAAATATAGTTAAAAATCGAATTTTTAAAGCCTCAAAGGCAAAATATTTCCAGAAAGGAAGGATTCTAAGCACCTTCACACTTCTTTTACAAACATTACCTAAAGGTGCATTTTTAGGCTGGACAGCTGAAGAGCTAGAAGAGCACCCCTCCTCTTCTAACTTCTCAATGTATTATGACAGAATATTTTGGTTTCTAAGCTTTATTTTCAAAAAGTATTTTCGGGCCAGCTCCCGAAACCTGACCTTTCTCCGTACATCATCAAAAACATACAAAATGTGTTTTAGTTTCCTAATTTTCAGAAATTACTGGGAAATTTAAATTTTGAAACATTTTCGAGGGAGATTCCTAAATCCACCCCCTCAGTTAATGCCTCGATACCCCGAAAATAGAGTTTTTAAAACTTTATTTTAATAAAATTTCTGGGGAGTTATCAGGGCCCAATTTCTCAATAGGCAGAGTAGGCAGCTGCCTAAGGGCGGCAAACTTTTCAGGGGCGGCAAATTTGCTATTATAATACACATTTTTTGAATTAAATTGTTAGTCTTGAAAGTAAAATATTAGCATTCTTTCATTTTCCACAGAGACAATTTTTCTTGTAATTTAATAATGATTATACTTAACATATCTTATAATTGTAACGGATTCGGTGCGACTTCCACTTTCTTGAAATGAAGACACAGTTCTTGATAAAAACACAGGAAATTTATTTACACTATGTACAGGAGAAACCGTTAACAACTGCTAAATTACTCATCAGCAATTATCACACAACACCGTAACTCAACGTTTACACACGTATTTACTTCCAAATACGAAAACAACACAGCGAAATGCCTCGCTATAAACAGAGCTAATACACACACTCAGTTCGAAATCTGAATCGAAACTCACTGTTTATCCATCGCTAACGGCTTTTATACACCGAAAAGAATTTTCCACAACATTCTTACCTCTTCGCGAAATGCGTAGACCGTTATCAACGAAAAGAAAGAAAATAGGGGTCGTATACTTTAGCCGAATGAAAAAGGGGTTGTATATTCATTACGGGAAACTATTTACAGGTTTACGTTCCTACAATAATTACTATTTACAGAATTTGTAACAATATCTTATGAAAGTCAAATGTTTTTCAATCATGGTATTAGCCGAATCGTCAGCAAAATTTGCCGAATAAAAAATATTTTGGGAGATCACTGTGATCATTTCATCGGGGCGCCTCAGAATGTGAAACGCCATCATTTCTTCATAAGTTTGACAGTTTGAATCTGGGGAACACTTTTTTACGTTTTTTTTTGAGTCAAGAATATTTTGCTTCTTAAAGGGAGTTAGGGGGCGAAAATTTCAAATTTGCCTAGGGCCGGCATGGAGCTAAATTCGGCCCTAGGGAGTTCAAAAATTTCGGATGGTCCCTCCCAAAACTGTGCGCTATATATACCAGCTACAACTCAGTGATTAGTTCCTGTTCTGCATATACTCTATCTTTCATGCGATACATATACGATTATAATCCCTTCATTTATCTACAAGAAAACAAAATAGTTGTCATGGCCCATACCAACACTGGTGCATCAATTTCACAAATCCAGGAGGGCAGTTGGCTCCCCTGTCTAAATGATGGACTTGGTGGCAATGTCGGTGAAACATCGGCCGATGTTGCAATATCTTCCAGACGTTTTTCAGTAGTCCTGATATAATCAGCCCTTGAGCAGCCGTCTTTGGACGAGATACGAACAATTAACTTTACAATCTAGATGAATCTTTTTGTTTTGAAAACAGAGTTCTGGTTTATTGGTCCTCGTCCTGCCCCTCTTCTTATAGTGAACCTAGAGTCCTATAAGAAAAGGTAGTTTTCATACAGTGGCGCTAAATGAACCAAAAGGCACAGCTGTGTCATTGCTCCCTTTGACTTTAAAGTCAAAACAAGTAAAGACTGCATAAGGTTCTGAGGAAGAGCTCCTGAAACCTACCGTCCGCCCCTCATCATCTATAAATAGCCTAATGCAGTTTTAGGTCTTCCACTTCGAAAATTTTCGTTTGAGGAGAGCTAGGAACTCTAGGGACAGCCTCCGAACACTGACTTTCTTCTGATATCATTAAAGATCAACTAAAACACACTTTTTTACATCAATTTTAAAAGGATTTCGGTTGAGGCTTGAGGACCGGGTCCTCAATCTAGGAAGATTAGGCCCCCGCACATTGGGCTCTGTCGATTGGCCTCCGGGAACATTGGGGGCCGAGAACTTTGGGCGCCGAGCATTTTGAGCGCCGTTAACTTTGGGCACAAGAACATTGGGCGCCGAGCATGTTGTGCCCAATGTTCCCGGCATGCACCCAATGTCTGCGGCGCCCCATCTTTCCCATTTCGGCATTCAAAGGAGTGGTACGGTCAGGGCCGATCCTAGGGTGTCGGCCGCCCGTGTGCAAAGACCTAATGTGCCGCCCCTCACGAGTAATTTGCATATTTTGACTAATCTTTAACGTCTATATAAATCTTTATGTAAATTTTTATGCCAAGTTTGAAATTAAAAAGGGGGGGGGGGACAGAAGAATTATCTTATAAAAAGAAAGAAATTTTTTATAGTAAGAAACTCTTTAGGTACAATTTATATCTTTGAAGAAAGTAATAGATACCAATATTTACTAGTCATAAAAACGCATTTTATAGTCTTTCTTCGGTGACATCAGAGAAGGGACGGAGGAAGGGGAAGCGTAGGGGGAGGTGTTAGGGGTTCAAGGGAGGAGGATTGCTCCAAGAAAATTATCGAAATTGGCGTATGAAAAATATTTTTAGTTAATCTTTAGTTGTTTGGTTGCAAGGACAAAAGAGTCAAGTATATTCAAGGAGCATGGAGAAACTTTCGAAATTGACGCCAAATATCGCAACTTTAGGAACTTTTTTCGAGACTTTAGGTGAAAGTAATGTCGCAGTTCTTTCCTAAAATAATTTCAAAATTGAAATCAATTTGGAGCTATTTTTTAAGACCGTAGCTTAGGAAGTATCGGCGTTCTTCCCGAAAAAACTCCGAAACTGAAATTTTAATCCCGCAATTTTGGGTTACCTTTGTTGACGTTGCAAGAGGGAGGGAGATTCAATCGTCTCACATCGAAAGATTTCGAAATATAATTTTAAAACGCAAATTTAGGCCGTCTTTGGAGACGGTAGGGGATCTGGCGGCTATCCTCCGGTAATTTATCGGCACTATTTTTCCAAAAACCCGTTTTTGGCTAGATTTGAAAACAATAGGGTAAACGTGAATATATTCCGAATCAAAATATTTTTCGGAACTGAAATCCATTATAGGCTATTTTTGGGAAGGAAGGATTTTGGAGCTCTTAAGCGGATATTTCTAAAATCGCAATTTTATGTTATCTTTGGTGACATTAACAAAACTGGGAAGCTTCTACGGATCTTTCGGATATTTTTCAACATTAATATCTGAAAAATATAACTATAGACTTTTGTCCACCTCACGTCGAGGATTGATGGATATGCCCTAGCGCCGTAAAAAGTTACATAAGCCTGGCAGTTCTCCTCCGGAATTCTTTAGAAATATAAGTCCCAAAATCGTAATTTAAGCATTGTTTGATAACGATGGGACTAAGAGCGGGCGGGGGTTCAGTGTGCCCTTACAAACTGTGTTTTTGAAACTAAAGTGAATTTCAGGCTAGTTTAGGCAGGAAGCTATGACTCCACGGAACCGTCTAAAAACTAAATTTTCAGATATAGTGATTGCGTTGAAGAAAAGGGGAATCCGGGGTCTTTCCCCAAAAGTTCTTGAAACTGATGTTTCAAAAACGCAATTTTAGTTTGTTTTTCAATACGTTAAGTGAGAGGGGGTAGAATTAGGGGCTTCTTTAAAGACGCTAATTGGGACTGTCTTTGCTAGTAATGTTTGCGAATGGATTTCGGGGTCCTCCACTGCAAAAATGTCGAAAAATGTCAAAGCAATTTTATATAACGTTTGATGATAGGAAGGGCTGTTGTCTGAAAACACGTTTTGGATTTTGGAGCCAACATTTTTAGGCTATGTTTGATTGAGTTAAGGTAGAAGAGGTGAATCAGAGACTTAATTGGGTCCTTAAGATCATAGGTTCAACCAGCGAAATTTTCCGAAAGTAAAGTCCTAGAAACGCAATTTTAAGCCTTCTTTAGTTTCGTCAAGGAGGTCATGGCATCCTTTTGGATCTTCGTTTTGGAATCACATTTAAATTTGCTTTCCGGGTCAAGGGCCCTGTCCTCCTACCTGATCTGAAACTGGGCAGTTCATTCAAGATTTTAATCAGAAAAATTGTCGTAAAGGGGGAAAAGTACAACATTTTAGTTCGTCATTCATATATGTTACTCTCAAGGGAGTCGTAATTTTCCGCTTTCTCTCCACGCATCCACGATTGTTAAACACAGAGTTTGTTACATTTTGTTGTTTGAAATGCTTGCAAGAGTATCTAATCAGTATAGCTTTTTTTTAATAAATAAAATGTGTCCTCATTGTTTAGGTCTATAGCATGGGGGGGGGGGGGGGTAGACATTAGTGGCCGCCAACGGTGCTCCTTTTAGACGGCACCATTTCATGCATCAGAAGGGGGACTTTAACCTCCCCTATCCATGCCTAATTACCAGCTCTGTCACAAACTTAGCAACCAAATGAAGCATGTGTGTTAAGAGTAGATATTAATGGACAATGAACCAACACAATGTTCCCTAACATTCTATTTTTTTTTAACTTTGTATGCTACGCTGTCGAGAAATCGACACATACTTTGACAATTGAACATTTAAAAATCTGCATATTTATTCTACTTATTATAAGTTATCTTGTGAGAAATTCTTGAGGAATTTTGCTTGATTATAAGAATTATGTGATGCGACCTGCGGCCGCCCCTTTCTTTGGCCGCCCTTGTGCGGCGCACACTCTGCACACCTGCTAGGATCGGCCCTGGGTACGGTGTCCATCCCCACAAAAACGATACCCTCCCCCCTCCATAAGAAAAGAAAGGAGACCCCACAAATCATCTGGGGTCATCACGACGGTTTAGCATGATCAAAACTCCTGCTAAGTTGTCGTTTCATGAAAATTTCAATGTTACGATCTGCGCTACAACCCCAGCAACTCTCTCATGGGCACACCTGACATGGTTAACTATCTGAAAAGGCATAAACAATTGCTTGTATAGTATGGTTCTGATAAAATGATGAGGCGGAATAGTTTTTCAGGGTACCTGATATCATTTTGAGGGGGTTGTGATTGGAGGATAAACGAAGCGTTCGAAGGGTTACTACTCTGCCTATCCTCCCAAGAACGAGATCCCCGAATGTGAGATCAAAAATCCTCTAAAATACCCGCCACCCTATTAAAATTGCAATGGTACAGTCTACGTCATGAACCCTATACCCCTTGTAAGCTTCCCCAACATATATTTGTCTGAAAAAGCTTAATCGAGCAATTGTTAGTATGGCTCTGATAAAAAGATATTTGACTTTGAGAGAGTTTATTTCCATTTCGAAAGAAAGAAAATAGTATTGTTAATTTCTTTCACTACTAAAGCTAACCGCAACAGTAGGTTAGCTTTAGAAATGATTTTTTTAGGAATTGAGGATTATATGGATTATATTGGGAACCTCCCTGTAAATGATAGCATTCTTAAACTCATCTTTAATTTCGAAAAAAGAAAAAATCAGAGGGAACTTCAAACCTACTGCACCCTTTTTTTTCTATTGATAACAAAGCCTATGAAAAGTTGCTTCTTTATAACTTCTGTATGAAAAAAATCTCGAGGAAAACCTACCCTTAAAGTATTCTACAATTGCAGGGGTTGTGCGTCATTGCGACAAGGTTTCGATTTTGAAATTTTCCCGATAGAGACCACCGGACCCATTCCTTATCTGGCAGTTTCTCACTAAAAATAGCCTACAATTTCGTTTCTCAGAATTCAGTGAAAATTTTCTGAAGAGGACTTCCAAATATTCCTCTCATCATCACCGAATAGTGCTTTTAAAGCATCAATTTCAGAAAACTTGTAGGAGGAGCCTCCAGTCCTCTAAGTCAAATTAAAACGTCTTCAGATTTAAAAAAAAAAAATCAAAAATCGAAATTTATATAAATTAATTTAGAAAAGTTCTCTGAGGGAAGCTCTGCACTCCTTAACCCTCACATCACAAAAATTGCGTCTTTATACCACTAAAATCGTGTCCCCTCCTAAATATATCTATGTATAATGTATATATACTTGTGTCTGTGCATCAAATAAAACGTTACCATTGTGTTAATAGAAAAATAAGCGATTACTACCGTCTAGTACCCCACAGTGCGGGGGGGGGGGGGGCACGTCCTTAAGGGGCCCTACGCCGAAGAAATGGGAGGAAAAAAAAGCATTAAAGGCTTGTTAACGTTTCAAACATACACTGCCTTGTGGGGAGGGTCCTACAGATTTTGCTGCAGAGGGGGGGGGGCAAAATTTAGGGTTTATAAGAGTCAAGGAAATTTAAATTATTCCTTAAAATTTAAGGAAAGGTCGTCATGAAAGAAGTATCAGCAAAGTTTACTAAAAAACGCTATTTATTAGCTTTACACAGAAAAACAAAGAGTCAGACCTTGGCTAAAATAGGGAGCTAACCACCTCCCCTATCAAAAAAAAAAGGTAAATTCTCAACTTAACAGTTTGCGCCTAGCCCCCTCCCCCCTTTAGATACGAGGTCACCCCGCATATACAATCACTTTTTTAATGTTTCATATATTGAATAGAAATTCCATTATACATTTTCGGATACATCGTCAGGTCTTAAATACCGTAAACGCTTAGAGTCACTTTTGTCTCACTTTGTTTGGGTAATTTCAGCTTAACTTTTCCTAGTTCAAAATAAACCGTCGATAGAAAATGATAGTGTTGATCGATTCACGTATTTGAAGAAAGAAGAATTTGCCTAATAAGTGTGCGTTTTATACTCTTCTCATGTCATTTGATAAAAATTAAATTCGAGTTTTGAATTGGACAGGCGAGCGTCCAGGATTTCATAAAGGGAGGGCTTTTGGTTTCAATGTTTTTTCATTCTTGCTTGCATTGTCAGGAAAACACAACAGTGCCAAATAATTCATTTCTTTACACTGCTCCCAATGAGGGGCGTAGCGGTGGGAGGGGATACAAGTCAGGACCGTTATACTATATACATGTCAGAACCCTTATTATATTAGCACAATTACTATGCATATTCATTCACAGCAGCAGCTCTTCCCTTTTTGTGAACCGCCTAAGTCATCATAGCCATTTTATAAAAAGCAATATTAAAAATGATTTGTGTTGACAGCCCATTCAGTGGTTCCTCCATCACTGCTTTTAAGAGAATATGATTTTAGTCAATAAAAAGAGGACACTCCTAAATTGCCAGGAAACTTCCCAGAGAATTTTTTTCCCTAACTGCTGAACCCAAACTTCAACATTAAAAGTTAACTAAAAGTCAAATATGAACTTTTCTTCATTTGACTTTCTATTATTTTTTTCACACTGGGAGGGATTTAATCCCTAAAATCCTCCCCTTGCACACAGCCCTGGAATTGAAAGGAGGAAAACCACACTATGGCCATCCGTCTCGGATTTTAAGGCTTTGTCCTGTATTTTGTAGAGGTCATTCAATAAATTATGACGTTAAAATTTAGTTGTCTGGTTCTTTAAATGAAGAGTTAGTTTCAAGCCAACCCCCCCTTCCCGCCCAAGGTTTTTTTTTGTACCAATTGCCTCTGGACATTGACACAAAATAGTGAATCGGGGATACACAAGCATCATCAAGGTTCGACTGTATACAAATACTATAGAATTATAACTGTCCGAGTCCGTTGGGCCCCAACTCGGATAATTGGACAGGCAATTAAATAATGTCCATGATTGAAATGAAATTAAAGATATTTTTTAAAATGACTCAAGTTTTTTGAAGAGAGCAAATGTCTGTTTTTGTAAAATTTAGTAAAGAATTAGTAAAAAGTTATTCTCATATTGTCATGTGTGTTCAAGCTTAGGATTGTAACTGTTAATGCTGGTACAACATTTTCTGAATTGCATAATAAAATGGAAAAAAAAAAAAAAAAAGCAGAAAAACGAAAACTTTCTAGTTTTTTGCTACAAGAAAAGATAATGAAATCTTTCAAAATTCAGTGAACTCCAATCATCCGAATCAATTGGAACTGGACCCAATTCGAATAATTAATTTTCTTCAAAAAACAGGGTCTATTTCAATTAATTACTGAAGGTATGCATTAAATAAGAGGGAATATTTACCAAGATGTTACTTCATGTTTTTTACCTCAGAATTTTCAATGCATCATTGAAACAGGAATCAAATGTTAAGCTAGTAAAATGCTTTGAAAGTAGAATAAAGGGGAGAGTAAAAATGAATAAAATAACTCACTGGCTTTGGTTTAAAGGTTAAGGACACCCCCCCCCCCCCACCTTTAGAAGGTGGATGTAGGCCTGCATTACTGGATGTAACTAAGAACAAACTTTATCTTTCAGTTAATTTTAATTAGTGAAACAATGTCAAATTGGCTATGCTATCAGGACAATAAAAATTTGAAGAGAAACTGTAACTAGTATGTGTCATTATAAACTAGTATGTTGTGGCTATCACGAAACTTTCTTCTATATCTTTCTTATAATTCTGATCCCTCCCCATGCTTGACGAGGAAGCAATATTCCCAACAAAAACAAAATGACACATGCAAAAATTTGACGACCATCCCAATGTCTGAATGATCGCAAAAGCAAAGCAAAGAGCGGAAATTGAAAGTTATTTTAAAAGCCTTTCTTGAATAAATTACAAACATTTATTTGTTAACAAACACAAGATGGCAACAGTTAAAAGTTACAAATCATTTTGAGATAATATTTCCAATCATTTCCATACAATTAAAATCACAAGAAATACGCAGACGATAGTTTATTACGATTTATCTTCCTCATTGTTGCATTCATAAAGCTATTTTTATTAGCAAAAAAAAAAAAAAAACAATAAAATCAGCACCTCTTGGAGCAATTGGCGTGAAAATTGAAGCAATGCCTGTTTCATATGAATTCACATTTATTCCGAATTTCATGCAGAACGTAACTTTACTTCTTGAGATATGGCACGCACAATGGAAAAAAAGAATGTTCGATTACCCCACCCCCTTTTCAGTTGACACCAAAATAAAATCAGCTCTTATACCTTCTAAGGGCTACCTGTCAATAAATTTTTGTTTGATTCCGTTCATTATTTCTTGAGATACAGCAGTCACGATTGAAGACAAAAAATGTTCTATAGCTCAACCCCCCGTTTGAGATATCGGCACCAAAATTAAATCAGCATCTGCTCTTGTTAGGGGCAACATACGGACCAATATTTGTTTGATTCCGCCTGTTACTTCTTGGGTAATAGCAGCCACGCATAACTCAAGAAACGTAGTTTGCTGTAGAGCGGCCACAAAAAACTGGTCACACACGTATGTGACACAGACACACACAGGACTCAGCACACCTCTAAACGTTCAAATCCATCAAAATTTGAACAAATTCAATAATTTTTTCTATATATTAGATATAGAAGAAAGTAAAAATTGTTTAACCCATATTAAAGTATAGGTAACTTGAATAATTAAAATATCCTACAATTTTCTACTTTTGATTTTCCAAAATTGCAGAGAAAAAAAAAAAATAATAATATTCTTCATGTACAAGTATATCTGGAGTTCTTGATTGAGAATTATTAAAATTGCTTTAATAATATTCTGATTTAAGTCTTAATTGTATTGTGAACAAAATTATATATATTTTTTAAGAGAAGACTAAAATTATGTAAATTTTTCCATAACTATCTCTCTTCATTACAACCTTAAAATTTCATGATAGACGTTGTTCACTGTCGCACTTTATTCTGACTGAATAATAAATAGCCAATTTATCTGCTTCAAAATGATTGATTTCTTTTTAACAAATAAAGTACAAATTTGATAATTCATTAACAGCAGTTTTCATAACTTCAGACTTTCATCTGTATATTTTCATTATTTATTTACATATTTAACTCTTTGCACTAGACATCTTTTTTTCTTGCTGAATTTTCATTTCCAAAATTTGAATGGAATAAGTTAATTCCCTGGTATCAAATAAAATTGAATATCCTCTCAGATACGGCAATATATCACATAATGCATAGGGATCAAAATTATTTCTGATGTAGAAGTAGAAACTTTCTAAAATTACATGGAGATGTTTACTTTAAAGTTAAATATATAGACATAATCCAAACAAAGGTTTGTGAATAAGAGTTTTATATGCATTTTACAGGTACATTCATAGTCCATGATTTCAATACATCTTTTTTATAACAATAAAAATTCAAAAATAGTTGATATAAGAATACATAAAATAAATCTCACAAGATTCTCAAGTTAAAGTACATTTCACAATCTTAATACACTGAGTAATTGAATTATCATTCCACTCGAAAAGCCTACCGCACCACATTGCTAATATTAGACAAAACAGAGCAATACATCATTCAGGATTAGTAGTTAAGTGAAATAGTCTGTTCAAATCTTCAATTTTTGAGGAGATATCCAGATAGAGCACAAGCATCTTCAAAACATACAACTGGTAACATCAACTGTTGGAGGGGTAGGGGTCCAGGAGCAGTACTTTTCAAAGAACTCAAACCTACAAAATATAGAATAAGTACAGTTAATACAAATAAACAAACTCGGGGGGGGGGGGGGGAGGAAAAGTTTTATAGTCCATTTAGCGAGAGCTGATAGTGGACGTAAACAAAGCAACGTGACAATTGGCGTTACCGCTGTCTGCTTGGCGCTGGGATGATTGAAAACAGCGCCAGAATTGAAATCAGATAAGCGAAATGTCTGCGCTTTCAATGCGAACAGCATTGCCAATCGGGCAAGTAAGTCATGAAAGTAGTAACCCTCTTTGTTTACTTCCTCTATCAGCTCTCGCTGAATTGAGTATAGGATAGTTCTTTAGAATTTATAAGCACATGCATTTTCAAAATATGTAACTGTATGACCAATAAATGCATTATATCATTTAATGTTTTTCCAGACTAAAAATCAGAAAAGAAAAGATTAAAATAGAATTACTACAGGAGCATATGAAAACAATACAATTGTTTGTATAGATATTTCAAAACAAATAAACAGATTGCATGGGCCCAGCAGTGTCACCATAATCAATTTTTCTTCAACTTATAGCATCTAACAAAGTTTCCACAGATTGTAGAGCTGCAGAGTAATAAATTATATATTTATGATTTAATACATCTTTTTCACCAGTACAAATATAACTGTTTTCAACAATATGTTTACATGCCAGAAACCGGAAGCAAGGCCCACATAGTATCCCTTCGACACCAGTCTTCATTCCTTCATCAAGATTTTTCCCCCGGCTTGTTTATTACTCAATTTGATATTACAGTAACCCCTTGTTGTATCGTGCTTTTTGGGGGACAAAGAAAAAGCATGTATTATCCGAAAGCGCAAAGTAACCAAGGTTATTAAAAATAGTGATCCATCCAATACATACATGTAAATTAGCATTCACTCTTTTTGACATGATTTTCAAAAGGTTTCGATATATTTCACGAATTTACTATCGCAAGTATTGAAACTTATACAAGATTCAAATTTAAGTAAATTTTCAGCATCAATATGAAATGGTGACTAAAGATGATCTATATCAAGAGTGAGCATTCCAATACCCTCTTATTCCCAAGGGACTTTCTAATCCCTTCGATTTGCAGTAGAAAGGATGTGAAAAGTAAAAGTAACCAGATTGCTTAGAGAACTCTTTTGCCCGTCCAGAGCATTCTTCCTTTCTTTGATGCAAATCTTGATTTGTGGAACCAAGCACAAATCTTTTCTGTGCTAACAGGCAGTCAGAGAGGGTGTATGTTCTCTTCTATTTGGACCAGTATGACACCTGCCTGCTCTCTCACTCATTGTAAAGGTCTTGGGTATCAATACAAAAGAAAATGTGAAATAGTTTCCATGCTATATCTTAAAATGAAATATACTGCATGTATGTACATTTGGATAACAAGAGTTGCCACTGCTTTTCCAGCGAATTCAGAAGTAATTAAATACAAACAAAAAACCTGACTGCGTAAAAACCAAAAACACTAAAAAGAAAAATGTATAAGCCCAGTAGTTTAGAATGTTATTAAGTACTACTGAATAACTACACTGTTGAAATAGTTTTATAACCGCACACAGATAAGACAAATCATAAATTCAAAAGCAGAATAGAAAGCTCAACAGTCGGGGCCCATTCCTTTCTGATTCAAGGAACCCCGTAAAATTTGAATGGGCTCCGACTGTTGATCCTTCTCTTCTGCTTTTGAATTTATGATTAGTCTTATCTGTGTACAATTATAAAACTATTTCAATGGTGCAATTATCAGAAGTACTTAATAACATTCTTAACTACTGGGCTTATACATTTTTCTTTTTAGGTTTTTTGGTTTTTACGCAGTCGGTTTTTTTTTAAAAATATTTCTTTTTTATTTTACCCTTTTTAGTTAATTTTCATTGACTTAGATGATTATAAGAGGATACACTTCTCAATCTTGTCATTTTATTGAGAGAGTTTGAATCTTGAGGTTTATTAAGTAACTTGCGGTGGTCTAAACTACTGATAATTAGTCCCTCTAGGCAGGGCCCGATTAAAATATCGAGGGGTCCTAGGCCAAATACTTTTTTGGGGGCCCCTGTATTCAAACTTTATAGCATTAGCCGTCGGCTGAATAAATTTTAGCAAGACTAAAGTAATTTCAGACATTTAGGGCCCCTAAATATCGGGAGCCCTAGGCCCGGGACTAGTTGGCCTATTCAGCAATCAAGTCCTGCCTCTAGGGGCCTAACTCGGCTTAAAGCTACATATGCTTGACCTTCAGCAAAAACAGCCTGTATAACTCATGCTGACGCAAGCTAGGAAATGTCGTCAGTCAAATCTATCTCGCAAAACTAAAAAAGGTAGACAAGAAAGTACACGTCGCGAAACTCAGTCTCCTGAATCACGACAAAAACAAATGCAACATGTTAGAGATGAAAATTGAATTAGTCGACTTTCTTTCTTTTGGTGCTTATTGCACGGGTTTATTTTGATGAGGACTACAATCTGAGTGTCTTGCCTCCCTTACGCATGATATATTTTTTATTTCAGTAGATTACGTATAAACAACACATGAAAGAATTTACATCAGAAAGAGGGGGAAGTACATGCGGAGCGAGGGTGGGAGTTGAACCCACCGCCTCAAGTGCGAGAAAAGCCCGATCGGTAGAGTGACGGATTCGGGGCCGGAGGGTCCTGAGTTCGAACCTCGATGGTCGAAGACCCACTGTCGTCATTAAAGGGGACTGGGCGACGTTAAATATGCTCGTGGTCTAATTAAAAATAAGACATGCAATACACAGTGCGATACTTTTATTATATTTTACACTATTCATTCTATGAAAAACAAGTAAAAACAGCTCATCCTTATACGTTTTTACCTTCCCGAAGAAAATAAAATATGATCCTTGCCAAACCACTTGACCGCACAATTTCTAATATAGATATTGACTTGAAAATTGTCCCTTCTTTTTCTTATTATATTATAGCAAAAAAAAAAAAAAAAAAAGCAAAAATGCCTTGTTCCATTTTTGCAATTTAAATAGTATTTTTGCATTTTTCGAAAATTGCGACAATAGCGGAAACCTTGATTGAGACCAGAACATTATAGGTGCTTTTCAGGCCTTGACACAAGCAGTTTTTTTGGGGAGACAATATTTTTTTCAGAAAATGAGTGAGAAAAAAAAAGAGCACACTGAATAGATCATATAAATGCATTTTAAACAACTTATAACAACAATTTTAAAATGACATGTAAAGAACTTACCCTTGCCACCTTTTTCAACAAGATTCTTTCAATGGAAAGATAAAGGAAATTTGTCAACCTTTTCCATCTTCAGATTGCTCAAATTGAGGGCAGTCCAGTCGATTCACAGGGAGATTGCAAAGAAGGAAATATGTAAAGCAGGAAGATACTGGGTTCAAAGCCCAGTTTTATAGGAAAAATACCCGCTTAGTAGAGGAACCATCGTTGAAGACGGGATGCTTAGGTTTTCTGCAAAAAAAAAAGGTGATTTAAAGAAAGAATATGATTAACATGAACTGCATACATTGGGGACAATTAGTTACCTATTTCACAAACTACTTTGACAAATTGTCAAATTTTCACCTTAGTAGTAACTAACTACCCAGGGTTGGCTTTCTGCCGGCAGAAACTAGTTTTAGCCGTGTCAGTGGCAGAAATTGGTTGTAACCGGTAAAAACCGGCAGAAACTGGCAAAAACTTAAAAGCATCTTTAATTACTTAAGTGATTGCTAAATAATATTCGTTTAAGTAAACTAAAAAATGAAACTTCATTTCATCACTTAAAAAAAATAAAATCCTATGCTAATGCCCTTGATTTAGTTCGAAAAGGGAACTTTTCAATTGCAGATGCTCGTAACGTTTGGATTAATTTAACAAAAGACGAAAAATCATATAGGTGCTCAGGAAAGAGGAGCAACATACAAAATTAAAAGGCATTTCTGATTTTTTAATTTGCTCACTTATATGCTTCATCTAAATTGTTTGTGATCGAAATTATCACGTGCTTCAAGAAGAAAGTGCCAGAATTTTACTTGCCAATATTAACATAGATTTTGTACTAGAGACGTACCGAGTACTCGGTAATTACTCGGCCAATTTGCCGAGTACTCGGTACTTGGCCAAATTCTGATCAGATACTCGGCCAATACCGAGTAGTTGCAAAAAATTGAATATTGTCCAAGACAGATACCAAAATTTATATTAAAAAAAAAGAGCAAACATTATATTCTGCAATAATTTACAATTAAAATTTATAAGTCAAATTTAAATTTTGAGAATAATGAAGTTTGTAATGCTTCAATGGTATAAATCTTTCTTTTACTGTCCCCAAAGTTTATTAAACTTGTTTATTAAAAATTATGCAAAAAAAGGCAAGTATAGAAAATATGGAATTTTTATATTAAAAACGGATATTTGCTACAAACAAAAATTAGTTATAAAAAAATATAAAAATACCTTTGCTTAAAAAATTAAAGGAAATAAAACAATGTTAAAAGCACAGTGTAGGAACACTGCAGATACGTGTTTTGGAAGTTACAAGGAATTCCTTTTTCTATGCACAAAATGGGAGCTCGTGGATTTAAAGGCATCCGACAAAAGTTGGATTTTTTTTGTTGAATGTCTTTACCTTCTCTAGCTCACATGTTATGCACTGAAAAAGACATTCCTTGTAAGGGGGGGGGGCAGAAACATGTGTCTGCAGTGTTCTTGCACATTTGTTTTATCTGTTTTAAAAAAATATTTATGTTTGGCGGACTAGAACTATAATTGATTGGTATACAGTGAAACCCCTCCTAACGGATACCCCTCTTATGCGGACAATTTTTAATTCCCCAGTTCCAATGCAAATAACATTATTAACCCCCTGTCCTGCGGACACCTCTCTATTGCGGACAAAAAAAATTGTCCTGTTAGTGTCCGCATTAGAGGGATTTTACTATAATTTGTTTTAATTCCAACTTGATTAATCATATCTTTTATTTATTTATTTTTAATTTTAAAAATCATTTTTTGGTAAAATTTTTGACAAACAAAATTGTTTATATAATGCGTAATTAAATTTCACCAGGAATTTAGTTTTAAAAACTATTATATGGACAAGGAGGTCTATACTACTATTCCAATAAGTTCAAAATTCATCACATGTGTGTCGGTGGTTCTTGTTAAAACGTAATTGGTACTTGGTAACTCGGCCGAGTCGTGAAAGGCCGAGTACTCGGTAACTCGGTACTCGGCCGAGTAGTGAAAGGCTGAGTACTCGGTACTCGGCCAAAGTGCTACTCGGTACGTCTCTATTTTGTACCTAATGTCACAGCTTTGCAAAACAAATTGGCCTTATTTCTCGAAACTTATTTTCCAGTCGAATTTCTCCCACTACCCCAGTTACTACATGGTGGACCAGTTAAAAAAAAAAAAAACAATAGATGAAAGTTTCAAACATTGCGTGTTCCTTCATGCATTGCCTGCTAGCTCTTCTGTTGCAGGAATATTCTAAAGTTTCTCATTTGTACATATTAAATTGAGAAACTGTTTAGATTTAAAAAAAAAACTTTTTTGAAGAAGCAACTGCAGGGTCCAAACAATGTAACATTTGATTTTAAATTGTGGTAGTATAATTAAATTGTTCTTTGGTTAATAATTATTTTTTCCATGCACTTCCTATTGCATGTCAATAATTTATTTTATTTTTTTTTATTTTGTGAGTTTTTGCCAGTTTCTGCCGCAACTGTGGCAGAAAGTGGTTTTCGCCATGCCGGTTTAACCGGTTTCTACCAGTGGTTTTAATCGCCTCCGCAGAAACTTGCCAACCCTGTAGCTAACAGAATAGAGGCTCTATCCCAAAATACACCTTGTCATCATATAATTCCATTAATCAAATATTTTTTAAAATTATACAGATTATCAGGGGCTCTCAAACCCCTGTCCCTTCTTAGATGGCAGGACGTTTTCACCCTAGGAAGATTTGAAATTATTACATGAAAACAAATCACTTGTTGACGATTTGCAAAGCAGAGGAGAAAACACAGCATTTAACTTACTTTTACCACATTGAAACATACTTAGCATAAAAACGCATCGAGTTATATGCTTGTAGAATCGTAATGTCATGAATACAAGAAGTCATAAAATCCACCTCGGGAAGATGCTCAATATTGTTTGATATTAATTTTCAATTTTACTAATTAGCCTGCTCAAAAATTAATTTCACTCTGCTGCAATGCTTGTAGCTAACATTACAAACAGACCGGCCCAATATAATAGTTAAAACAAAAATAACATACTTCGTATATAATTATACAAAACACAGTGAAACAACCATTTAGCTCGAACACCGTTGATGCGAAATTAAATATCACGTTACAAATATAATGTTTAATATTATGCACAAGCAAAAATAACCAGCGTACTTTGCATTGATCAGTACTTAAAATACAAAATTAATAATCTCAAATGCGAATGATAAGGTATTAAACGACTTAAATATTAGAATGAATACATTAAAGATTCAATATATATTTTCTAAGCCAACAATAAATATAAATAATACACAATAAATATCTACAAACTGAAACTATTATGGTTAATGATTGATCAATTTTAAAAAATAATGATACAAACGTCGGAAAATTCAAAACCACATACCTCCACCAAAAACCGCTCGAACGTAAAAAAAAATGGCTTCCTTCCGGAAAAACATGAATACCCTGCCAATAATCTAATCGCCAGATATACAAGCCAACGCCAAGTGCCGGTTAGATCAAAAGATGGACAATTTCTTTGGAGTGCCGCGGTTGACCTATTGTACTCCGGTCAGGTTTTCCTCGAATGTGCAAACTCGCTACTAAACATGATATTTTTTCTCCCTAGTACTTAAAAAAATTTCAAATTACTAGAACGCAACGCGAAGCACCAAAAAACGAAGACGAAAATTAGTTTTAACCCTCGTCTAAATATACGTTCGTAGACATGTTTCATCAAAGTCTTGGCCCTCATAAAAAACCAGCGCTGTTTGCACTTTCAAACCTAGTAGTATTGTAAAGGCTTCGCAGATCCTAATCACACCATACAAGCGTTGCCAATTTAGGTTTGCCCCAACTATAGTATAGGAGCTCTCATTAATTGTACTTAACTGAAATTTACCATGTGATTTACCATACGATATGAAATAAGATTGAAAGATCCACTTATACGTAAAAGCAGTGCCTTAGGAAAAAGAGATGAAGATCAAGTTGAAGTATTTGTTTTAATACGTCAAAATTATTCAGTTATAAACATAAACATTCAGTAAGAAATATGCGACATATTCAAGAAGATATTTAAATTTTAACTTCAAAATATTTATTTTTTTTAATCAGTAAAAGAATTATAAACAAGGAATGAGACACATTTTAGCAAATAATTGTGATTTAAATGTCTTGTATCAAGTAAGTCAAACTCTCTTTACTTTTTTTTCGGATTTTTTTCTTCTTCTGAAATTGAAACAATTGACTGAGTAGCGTGAGCTTAAAATTACGAGTATATTTAAGAATATGAATTTTATGGAGAATTTTTACACCATGTTTTTACTTATAAACAGATTTTCTCTCGATGCAAAAGAAATTTAAACTTTGATCAAATACTTAGTACTACTTTCGTTAATTAAGCCACCGCTGCAGAAGATGTGCTATTGTGCCAATAAAGATTTTTCGCACATTTTTTCTCTCTCACGCGCATGCAGTTATCTTTTGAATTCCTTGTTTTGGCAACTAGGGAAACCGCCAATATTATAAAAACCGCCAAATCTGTAGCTGCGGTAGCGTTAATACGTAAGTACCAAATATTACAATTAATTGAGATCTTGGCAGAGCTACGGTAATACGATTGGGTGGCGAGTTTGGGGGATATTTCGATAATTGGGAATCTGGCGCTCTTTCTTCATTGGCGTCAATTCTTGGCTCCAGCGCCTGCACGTGAGGTATTTTTTTTCGTAAATCTAAGCAAAGAGACCGGAAACATCTATTAACATAGGGTTACTATAAATCAGCAGGCGGGTTACCAATATAAAATTATTTCCGCCAAAAATGAGACGACCGCGCCAGATTCCCCGAAATATCCCCTGAGTTTGCAAAACTCTTGGTGCTACAGCCATTCCAAAGCTGCTTTGGGGGATATTTCGATAATTAGGAATCTGGAGCGGTCGTCTCATTTTTGGCGTAAATAATTTTATTTCGGTAACCCTGCTGAAAAATAGTAACCCTAGTGAATAGATGTTTCCGTTCTCTTTGTTCAGATTTGCAACGAAAAATACCTCTCACGCAGATGCTGAAACCAAAAATTGACGCCAATGAAAAAAGATCGCCAGATTCCCAATTATCAAAATCTTCCCCTGCAGTGAAATGCCGAATTTTGGAAAATTAAATTAGGTCACAAAAACCTTTAAAAATTCTGTCAAAATACCGCGCCTATTTATAAATGGAGGAATTACCATAACGTGGAACATGCTTAATTGGCGAAAAAATATCCCGCTGCTCAAATAATTGTTGCAATTTTTGTTCGTTATGCTTTAGTTTTGTATTTTAATGGGACTTTTCATGTTAGTAAATGAGTTGCTTTTGTTTATTTGGCGGGAGGTTTTCATCTTTATCTATCTTTTAATATTATTTAATGGCATGTTTTATTTAAAAAATTGAACATTAAGTTTTTAATTTTTGCAATATTGATTTTGGTAACGTTTGAATAACAGATAAGAGTTTTGTTTTGATTAGATTGGTGAAAACATTTGAAAACGCGCTTATGATAATGGGGTCGTTTCCAAAATTTTAAAAATATTTTTTTCTGAAAGAGCATGCTTAAAAACATAGGATCTGACCATTTTTTAAATAATTTATTTAAGTTTAATATTTAAAAAAAATTACTTCGGTGCGCTTTCATTGTTTACACTTCTGTCGTTTGACATCACAAATGATGAAATGCCGTTCAATGCTGCCATTCAAAGAACAAAATATTTAATTCGCATCTTGACTCACTTGTATTGGCAACGATATGGTTGACAGCAAGCGTAGAGCGCAATTTTAATTCGCTTGATTATCATAATGTGGAAACGTAGTAGAGAGATGCTCCAAATTGCATACTTGTGACGTCATAAAGACCACGCCTTGTTTGAAAAATCGGACGTTTTAAAAAATTAATTAAAAAAAAAAACACTGTTGGGGAAAATGAAAGTATTTTCTGGGTCCATGTATTTTTTATTTTTTTTTGAGCAATCACGATTGCTTATTGTTCTCATTTGACTGTTTTGAATTCCTATGATTTTATTTTCCCACCAGCACCCTCTACCAGCACCACCGTCGCGTCGACCGGCCTCACGATGCTGCTCCCAGGGTGGCGACAGGAACTGTGAAAAAAAGTTCCCTGACTTTTCCCTGATTAAGTTCACCAAATTTCCCTGATTTACGTTACCAATGATAATGGTTTTCTTTATTTGCTCTACTTGAAATCCATTGTATGTTTGTATAAAATGCAGTGTTTTAAACGTTTTAAGTTGTGTAAAGTTGTTGAACCAAAGATAGATTTTAAAAAGATGCTACTTTTTTAATAAAATAATTTTTAAAAAAAAGGTCAAATCTTTTTTGGGGAAAACCCCCCCTACGAAACAGTATATTAAATTTTTCTACATGGAAAGATTATAGAAAATTTAAAAAAAACTTTACTTCCTGAAACCACTTAGCATAAGAATTTTAAGAAACTATTACAATTACTCTTAAAAATATATTTGTACTAGCAAAAATGCCCGGCGTTGCCTGGGTCAGTAATAATTATGAGAAACAATCGTTACTTGCCCTTGTTTCCTGTTTTAAGCGAAAGAATTTAAGACAAACCTTTTTGACGTGATTAAAAATCGAGCTTCTGCCATACTCATTAAACTAAAATAGCAATAAGTATAAAGAACAAAATAGTATTCAATTAGAAACGAAAGTACGACATTTAAGCATATTCGCAACTCCAACGAACTATAGGGGGCACTGAAGTCACTGTCTAATGGCGGAATTGAAAACTAAAACAAACGCACATGGTAACGAAGAAAATGCTAAAAGTGTTGTGATTTTTGTTCGTACGTATGATTGTTTCGCTTTATTCTTTTTAAATTAATTTTCAAAGTCTTGTTGATATTCTGACCCACGTAGAAAGAAATGAGAATTCAAGAAGCATTACTAAACGTCAAACATTAATGCAAAGTACGTAGTTCGTAGTTCTAAGCAGCCATTTTCACGATGTTGAATTCGATATTTATCAATTCTTGATAAAACTAAATAATAATTGTGGCCTGACAAGAATAACAATTAATGCTAGAAAATTTAATATGACATTACAAATTATTACCAAAAGAAGATGATACTTCTTTGCTTTGCTTTGGCTAGCGCTTGTTTTCCATTTGTAGCTGAGTTATTTCTCTTGAATTCCCGAATCGGTTAATTTAAAAATTTTCTGTTTCGATTTTTCTAATTTCTGAGTTACGATTTAATTGTGTCATGTTATGCAAATCATCAACAAAATTCTCACGGATATATGGTGGTAGTTTTCTTTTCAGTTGATTGACAATTATTTCTTTTTACTTATCGAATTCTGTAATTTTACTACCATTTTATTCCACTCATGATAAAATTTGAAAATGGTTTAACTAAAAATGCGAAATCTCGCCAAGGCTACTTTGCTCGCACAATACTAAAACTATAATAACCCTAAACAAATTTGGCGAAACCTTTCAGCTGAGAATAAAAGGAATAAAGTAAATTCTTTCTCGGTTATTCATTTTGTTCTACGATAATATATTCAAGAAAATATTTTGCATACTGTCCATTCCAACTAAATGCTGCTGTAAAATATGGTAAGTTTAATTAATTTAAGATTAAAAAAACTCCCATATTCTTACAAATTCATACAAAACAATAAAATTTTTTACCTTGTATAACGTTATCCAAGTTTGTTAATCCAGAATTTTCGCTTTCACCTATTATTAAGGAAATAATGAAAACTAACATTATTTTGAGGAGCTCGAGAATACTACTAAGGGACGAATTAATTTCTGTAGCTGAAAGCAAACTAAGACACATCGATTGCGTTAATAAATACTCAGAACAAACTGCCTGTGTTTACGTCAACAGACACACATGGAACGCAACGTGGCAAAGTTTTAGTTGCATTCGCAGTTTTATAAATCCCCGCAAGGTAGCGTATTCGAGCGCTGGAGTTCCGAATACAAATTTGAAGAATTTCCGAAATATGAAATTAAACTTTACATGTTTAAAAAGATTTATTTAAAAAATGTAGCCGCCCGTGTTCCCCTTACACTTGCTTTAGTTATTTTGGGAAATTTCAATTTTTGTGGGCACTTAATGCCGTTTAAAATCTTACCAAATTTGCGAGAATCATTTTGGGACACTTTCGATAATACTCCCCCTTCTTACTAATTTTTATTATAGAAATATTGTTGCCAGATGCTGAGATACTTTTGGTCAAAATGAAATGGCGCTAAACGGTTTCATCCGAAATGTTTCCAAAATAATTAGTAAAATTTGGCGATTGTTTGAAATCGTGCAAAAAGAAAAATTAATGGAAGTTTTTGTGCGGTTTATGGATTTGCCTAATTTAGTTGTTGAATTATTTTACATAGTATTTTTTTTTTTTTTTAAGTATCTTTGATTGGCGATATTTTGTTTATATGGTGAAAGCTGAGAAACCATAGACTAATAATAAGTATAGACCGAGCTATGGCAACCCTTTTGCTGCTCATAAACCAAACCATGTGACTAGTGGACATCCTAGCAACAGCGGGCGTTGATCGTAGCAGACGATCGAAATAAAATAAATAAAAATTGATGGAACACGGAAGAATGATCTTTTATGGAGTCCGATTTGTAAATTTGTTATTCTAAGTTGTAAATATTTTGTTAATATAGTGAGTTTTTCGTTTAGAAAGTATTGTGCATTTTCTTTAGTCAATTTCAATAACTCTCTAAGCAATTAAATATTCAAGCGCCCAAAAAGAATCGGCAAACGGTAAGATTTTTACCTACAATTTCAATTTAAGATACTGATTAGTACATTTTTGCGTTAACGCAAAACGTTTACGCCATTACGTTTACGCCAACGCTGACGTAGTAGTTCCAAATGAAATAAAAGTTACTGAAAACTGTAACCAAAAACTATTACTAGTGTCAAAACAATGCATAACTAAAAAAAAAAAAAAATGTTCAATCTCTGCACTTGGAAAATTTTTTTAAATGAAAACACATTGTCTTAAAATACATGTCGAGTGTCAAACTATAGATAATGCTGCCATCTAGCAACCATGCTGCCAAAGTCTTCGCCAAGCCCTTCCACTAGTCACGTGATACATCTATGAACCAATTTTCTTCATCAGCAAGAATGAAAAAGCTCGGTCTACTCTTATTATTAGTCTATGTGAGAAACATTATTACGTAGTCTTTTGGCTCAAAAACAGCGACAGTGGAAAAAAACTGCCAAATGCATCAGCTACTGAAATCTTTCTGAAAAAATTCTGGCGATATTTCTGCTGGTTGGTTGGATATAGTGAGCAAGTGTCCAATCAGCATAAATAATAATAATAAACCATTAATTACATGTTCCGTTTAAAAGTAAAATGATCAGCCAAATCCATTTATTTTTAGCCAATCTTGTGGAAAAACGTTACTTTAAGATTTGACTTGAGAAAAGCCTCAAAACGTCAGACGAAACGCAAAAATATTCAACAATACAGCAATTCTTGGGAGTTGAGATAACACACTAAATAATGACTTGGGTTGATGAAAGCCTTCGAACAGGGAACAAAAAAGCTCATAACTCGTTTTTTATGCAACTTAGAAACTTCGAACAGATGCTATCTTCAGCAGAAAAATTGGCGCTTTCGATGGACATATAATGTTAATATGTGCACGTTTTTTTCCACCCCCATATTGGAGCATTTATGCGAAAATTGGGACTAAAATTGGAACAAAAAGGGAACTATCAATTGGATTTTTTTCGAACTGGTTTATAAACCTTCCCAGTACCAAACTGAACAAACGGTGAAAGTTTCAGCCAAATCTGCCGGGTAGTTTCTGAGATCTTAGGGAACAAATTTACCAAACTCCATTTTTATATATACAGTGTCTCCCAAAAGTGTTCGTACACCTTGGCATTTTGTAGTAAAACCACAATAACGCAAAACTAAATTCGAATATGAAGTCCAATTTTTTTTCACACCATTTCTATGCCATTCTGAATAAAACCCAGTAGTTTTTTTCAAAACATTGCCAGATTTTATTTTTGAAATTTGTCAAAAAACGAAGAGACAGAGAAAAGATACGCCACAAAAGTCATCGTACACTGAAATATTTTCGAATAAATTCATAATTAAAATTATCATATGTGGTTTTTTTAATATTTTTGCATTGTAATGATACTATAAAGTCATTTGCCTTTAATTTTTTGTGTATTTATTCCCTAATATTCTGCTTATTATTTTAAAATGGCAGATATGCGTAGAAAACAACAAACACTATTCGAAATTTGATTTTTTCCCCTCACAGTAGCCGTAAATTTGCTTGAAATGTCTCTAAATTGGTTAATTTATACCATGCTATACTGAAGTGCTTGATAAAATGCTTTTAAAACAAGATTTGGATCGAAAACAAGGTAAGAAAAGGTCAACTGGCAAAGTTAACAAAGCGTGATCGGAGGTTGACAGTTAAAAAAACATGAAAAATAAACATTTCAGAACTGAAAAAGTTTCTTCAGAATTGAATGAAACATTTTACGTTTAATTTTTGCCTAAAATTGTTCGCCAAGGTTTCTGATTAGCTGGATTAAATGGGACCTCTTCCCGCAGAAATTTTCCTGGTCGTGCGAAAAACAGTAAGCTTACGCTTTCCGTCGTAAAATCAATGATAAATAAGCTTAAAACGTTTTGGAACAACGTCTTACTTATAAATGAAAATAAATTCAACATTTTGGGGTAAATTGTTGTATAATTTTAAATGGAAAAAAAAAATGAGGAATTTAATCTTAAGAACTTAGTTGGATCAGTTAATCAGAACGGTGGAGGTGTTTTTGTGTGAGGGTGCATCTCAGCATCAGGACTATTAAATTTGGGATTTTTTGGTGAAATAATGAATTATGCTGTTCATTTAAATATTTTAAAAAACAATTTTAAACTATTGGCCCAAAATTTGGTAATCGGAAATAACTTTGTTTTTTATCAAGATAACGATAAGAAGCACACGTTCGCGTTTGGTGCCTCAAAATTTGTCCTTAAGCTTAGAAATATCTCCTCAATCACCAAATTTAAACTTAATGGAACATATTTGGAGATATCAGGTGGCTAGATTACGAAAATACACCATTGAAACAAAAAGCGAACTAGAAACAGTAAGACTCGTAGCGCGGCTGAACACTTACTCAGAAATTGCACAAAAAAAGAAAGAAAAAACAATGAAATCTATTCCCAGACGTTTAAAGGCTGTTGTTGTTACTGCATGATATCCTACTAAATAATAACTTAGTAAAAAGTTAGATTATTTACTAATTTTTTGACATTTTTTCAAAGTGTACGAAGACTTTTGTGAGATAAATTTTCCAGCACTTTTTGGTATTTGATTTTTTAAAAATTAAGTTTTAATGTTTTATTAAAAATTTTCATGCAGTTTTGTTAAAAACAGATCATAGATCTTATAATAAAATACCTATTCCGAAATATTAATTCTAACCAATGGATAAGGGCCTATTTCATTGAAAGTCGTAGGTGTACGAACACTTTTGGGAGCCACTGTATAGATTTATTATGATAGAACTAAAAAGTAATTGAAATTATTTTGAACTAAGTTTTCAAACAGTATAATAATCGTTGCAAGAATAGCAAGTAATAGTGAAAGAGTAGAAGTAATGTAGTTATTCTTATAATACTAATTGATATATTTATGCAAAACAGATGAAACCATTTGACATCCATTCATAGGGAGCTTTTCTCTAATCAAGAACATATTTTTTAATGAATGAATACAGCATTTTAACAATAAAAAAAAGATATTTACTTAAATACACAAGTTAACTCTTTTTCGAGTGATTTCAATATGTAACGAAAAACAATCTTAGATTGCTTTGTAACAAACAACTTTGAAATGCAAGAAAAAAAGCAATTAGTTAATTTCAAAATATATAAAAGAAGAAGACAACTTAGTTATAAAATTAAAAAATCACTTAAGTCTGAAGAAAAGAAAACCTTTATAATCTGAGGTGACAACAAATAGTATAATGGCAAAAAACAGTTTTTTTTATTGAAGGTTCAATTTTAGCAATTAAATTAGAAATGCGAAGAAGTAATAACTTTTAAGCTTTTATAGTATTATTTCAAAAACCAAAGATTTCTTCTTGAAATCGTGATTACAGTACGCTAATTACTTCGAGACAATGGAATAAAGGCAAAGGAGCTGAGGCACTAATGAAGGCTTCCTCTTTGCCTGTATGGTTGTTTATTTTACGTAGAATTGAAAGCGTAAAAGGAAATTTCAAGCTAGGTAAAATAAACAACCTAACAGACACAGAAGCAATCTTAGGAAGTTCATCCTGTGGTTAATAAGTAAGATTCAATACTTCGACGTTGAGGAAAAAAGATGCACAAATATGCGGCAGTGTATAATCGCACCTCATTAATTTTACTTTTTTTTTTTTTTGAACAGATAATTGGCGGAAAATGCGTAGCGAATTAGAGTACTTAATTTTGTAAAGCAAAAAAAAAATTTTCTTCATAAAATCAATTTTCCCTGGTTTTTTGCTATTTTTTCAAAATTCCCTGATATTTCCCTGATTAATAAAGTTCCCTGACTTTTCCCTGATCTCCCTGATCTGTCGCCACCCTGTGCTCCTCTCGCGAAAACCGTCTCCAGGTAGCGTCCATATCCTACACACACACGCATACACACACTCATGCCTGCGCACAGACACTAACTCCTACACACATACACATGCCTGCACAAAGACGCAAACATATATGCCTACATACACACACACACACAGCACTGCATACACAACACGCACACACATGCATACATACACACACACGCGCACCCACACACATGCGCCTACACAAACACACACGCGCATTCATACACACACACGCTCGTGATTGCGAAAAACATAATTTGAATTCAAGATGCCAAAAATTCAAATTAATATAATTTTTTTTTTGCTCATTCTATCCATTTCAATGACTAAAAGTATTACTTTTGACCAGGGCTGTGGAGTCGGAGTCGGAGTCGGAGTCGAAGAGTCGGAGTCGGACTGATTTTGGCGTAAAGGAGTTGGAGTCGGAGTCGGTAGAAAATATGCCGACTCCGACTCCGACTCCGGTCTACTTTTTTTTTCTTTAATTTTCGCTGACTCTCCTGGCATTTTTTGAAAAACTGACTACCAGTTGATTCGATTACATGTATAAAAGCCTACTAATAAGAAAACAACTGTCATTAATAACCAGCTGGCTTGATTGTTCATCGAATTTTCTGTAATAGCCACCTACGCTGTTCCCTAGTTTGCTTGTTTTTCAACATTCTTGAAATAATAGCAACTGTGAGCACGGTTTTCTTACCTAACATTTTATATTTTTTTAATCACTTTAAAACAACAATAATAAAATTTTTTAAAATCACTTTAAAACAACAATAATAACATTCTTTTTTACTTCGACCTCAGTTATAAAATTGTAAAAGGAATGTACCCCTTGAGCAAGTTGGAGCCCGTAGTTCGAGAGGTATCTTACGGTGTTCTGTAATTCAACTTAATGTTGGCGTGCAAAGGCGCAAATCTAAAAGACATGATAAAATATATCTGTCTTTTCAATCTAAGGACAACATCTACAAGCTTGATTCTCAACAAAAGTATGAAATAGAACAAATATCTTGGTTACAACACTCAAATAATTGCAGTTAATCTTAAAATCTTCATTTCAAGATTAATTCTAAAGCAGCCAGTAAAATTAAAATTAAAAATTGAGGGAATAATTATAGGAAAAAGAAAAGCTATTTGTACAAAGCTGTATATTGCCGCATTTTCTGTAAAATTTTCTCCAAGCGTACATGCACCCCATATTTTCCCTCAATACAAGTATAGTGCCTTATTTTCGTTGAAATTTTATAGATGAAATATAATTTCAAATTTATTGGGGATTTTTTTTTCAGAATTAAAGTATGTGTATTGTTTTTATAAACTCTGAAATATACTTGAGGTGTCACCCACCAGATGGATCTCGGCCGGAGCGGACCGCCCTCGCTCTAGAAAGGTTTTTTGACTTAGCAAAAAAAGCGTTTTTGAAAATCACACGATTTGATCAACATCTATTCGTTAAACATTAATGGGGAGCAAGTTAAACCTTTTCAATTTTTTTTAACAATAGGATGATTATGTGATTTCAATTTTAAAATCGTAATTATTGGAACAATTTGATTTTCAAATTCAATTTCTGACGTTGTATGCTTCTTAATTTTACAAAAAAAATACAGCGCTTAAATTTCATAAGAAACAAATTAATATTTCAATCTCTGTATAGAGGTTTTCCTCTTCTCATGAGGGGGATAGGGGTTGAATTGAAAAATAAATAGATAAAAAAGCCGGAGTCGGAGTCGGGTGTTTCGAAACCCCGGAGTCGGAGTCGGGGTCGGAGTCGGCTATTTTCCTTCCAACTCCGCAGCCCTGCTTTTGACTGTAGGAAACCACCCCATTCCCCAGGAATCCATTGGATTGATCTGGGTGCGAACCCAAAATTTCAGAATTTTTTTGTCTTTAGCTAGAAGATATTTGACTTGCTCGGACCAGGGTTCCAAAAATACGAGCAGATCTATTAGCTATTTTAATGCCATTCGCATTTGTTTGGCAGTTATTAATATTTTTGGTTTAATTTTCATGGTATGCGTGTAAAATGGTAGAATAGGTACGTATTGGTGTATGATGAGTTGTTTACTTTTTAACTTGGCAAAAACATTAAAATATCGTTTGCTTTGTTCGCATGCTTGCTCCTCATGCTTTAATTTTTCGTTTTAATAAAAATGTTCATCTTATTTATTGGCTGGACATATTTATTTGGTGGGGTTTCCTTCACATGAATGGAGCTTTCAATGTTTGATTTAATCAGAAGTATATTTGATATTTTAATACGACTTTTAATCTTGTTGTTTCATTTACTTGGGGGAATATTTATGTTTTTTAGGAACTTTTAATGGTTTTTATTGGATTTATTTATGTGACGAATTTTTTACACTTTAATTGATCATTTGATCTTGCTTAATGGGTCGTTTTATTTTTTAATGTTTCGATAGTTCAGATTTTGGCGCGATTGTGAATTTTCAGACAATTTTCGTTTTCTTCTGGCACTATCAGTAAGGCCGAAATACATTACTTGTTAGGCTTTGGCGTCAAAACATTTGGAGAAAATAGGAGAAATTACTAAGATCTCAAGCTAACAAATTTTCTTCCCTCCTATAACGGTAAAACACGACGAAGGGGATATTTCGATAATTGGGAATCTGGCGATCTTTCTTCATTGGCGTCAATTTTTGGCTCTAGTGCCTGCGCGAGAGGTATTTTTCTTTGCAAATCAAAACAAAGAGATCGGAAACATCTATTGACATTGGGTTACCATAAATCAGCAGGGTTACCAAACTAAAATTATTTACGCCAAAAATGAGACGACCGCGCAAGATTCCCAATTATCGAAATATCCCCACGAAGAACGTTCGGAAAGTAAGTTCCGTTTTGAAACAAGCAACGATAAAATTAAAAATTTAAAAAACCCCCGACTGAGTCGCAACTGTAGAATCTAGAGGGAAAATTGAAAATACTTTTAAAAGCCTTAAATTATTAAAAATCAATGTCAATTATTTTATTTGCTATTAAATAGAAACTGGCTGCGTTTTATTTCCTTGTCGGCCAACAATGAATTCGGTTATTAATCACGTGAATAAAGGTTTAGACATTATTAAAATCTTCTTAAAAAAAAAAAAAAAAAAAAAAAAACGTAATAATTCGAATTCTATGGAACATGGAAGTTCCAAACACATTCTATCAGACGCG
This sequence comes from Uloborus diversus, assembly GCF_026930045.1. NCBI lineage: Eukaryota > Metazoa > Arthropoda > Arachnida > Araneae > Uloboridae > Uloborus > Uloborus diversus. Next base: position 170,851,835 of record NC_072734.1, read on the forward strand.
GAAAAAAAAGCCCTTTATTTTGGAATTAAATTTAAAAAAAATGTAACTATATTTTTATTGCAAAAACCGCGGAAAACCTTTTAGAGGTTTTTAATTAATATCTTCGTTAATTAATGTCATCCAAAGATGCAACCTAGCTAAGAACACTTTCGATCAACTTTCCTTTCGAAAAAAATTTTTTTTCTTTCAAAATCGGTCCATCCGTTTAGGCGCTAGAGTGCCACAGACAGACACACAGATACACAGACATGTCAAACTTATAACCCCCTTCCTTTGTGTGTCGGGGGTTAAAAACACAAATACAGATACATGAAAAAAAATTTATTGCGTAAAAATGTACCACCGTTACACTATTTTTAACCCCCGACACACAAAGGAAGAGGAAACTTCTCACTACCCATGCGAATGCATGCAAGTGCTTCTCGCGGGACAGGCACAAAGGAAGAGGGTTATAAGTTTTACGTGTCTGTGTATCTATGTGTCTCTCTAGCACCTAAACGGATGGACCGATTTTGAAAAACTTTTTTTTTTTGTTCGAAAGGAAAGTTGATCGAGAGTGTTCTTAGCTAGGTTGCGTCGTTGAATGATATTAATTAAGATATTAATTAAAAACATCTAAAAGGTTTTTCAAGATTTTTGCCGTGGAAACATATTTGAAAATTTAGTACCAAATTAAAGAGTCATTTTTCCTGCGTCTGATAGAATGAGTTTAGAATTTTCATGTTATATAGAATTCGAATTATAACGTTTTTTTAAAGTAGTTTTTAAAAATGGCTAAGCTTTTATTCACACGATTGGAAACCGAATTCATTGTTGGCCGACAAGGAAATTAAACGCAATGATTGAAAATTGTTATCTGCTGCCAGTTTCTGTTTGTCAACAAATAAAATGCTTGTAATTGATTTTTAATAGTACGAGGCTTTTAAAAGGATTTTTAATTTTCCCTCTTAATTCTACATTTGTGATCCAGTCGGATTTTTTTTTAAATTTTAGTTTCTTGTTCTGCTTTGCTTCAGTGATTTTCCAGGCATTTGTCGTAGAGTGAAGCAAATTTTTGTGTACCTTCTTCGTAAAAAGTTGCCGCCTGCGTAGTCAGCCGTGACGTACCATGTTCTTTCAGCTAGTCATTGCTGTTGCACCTCTGATCACGCAACGGAAGACTTCAGATGCCGAAACAAATGAAAGTCGCTGATAACGAGGTCGGGGATATACGAAAGGTGGTCAAAAACGTCCCCGCCCCACTGATCCTGCAAAGCAATGTAAACTAAAAAAATATTAAAAAAATCCCGCAACGAATGATATCTACAATATACTCAGGCCCGTCACTTCGATTTTTTCTAGGGATGGCTGGCAGAGGGCACCTACTCAAAACAAATTTTATCGGAAAACGACGAAAATCACTCCCCCTTATAAGACGGGCCTAAATATACTGTTTAAGAAATGAAAAAAAAAAAAAAAATGTTTTCCCCATATATCAGTGTGTGTGTTTGTTCTTCAGAAAAGTGAAATCAGGGAATTCTTTTATTTCATTTCTCTCTTGAAATCTGTGTACATTATTTGATCGCATATTTATTTGCCGAAAAGGGCCCATGTTTCTTTTGATGAAAAAAGAACACTAACTGAAAAATTTGTCATTTCTCACTCGATCTGTATATATATACCGTGAACCAGTTCTCAATACTTAATTTTTATGAGACACAAATTGAAGCGATTTTCTTCGTGAAATTTCCTCTTCGGCGGCGTCTTGTGACGACCCGTAACCAGTAAGATTGCTTTCTTAAATGTAGTGTTGGTTACACTAAAGCCCTGTATACCACGCATATAGGGCTTTGGGTTATGCCCATTAAGTTCTCTCGCAGACGAATCGCTCAATAATCGTCTATATGAGTGCTTTTTCCTCGTGCCTTATGATCACCATCGTTGTGTGGTCAGCTCTTGGCCTATTAACGAATTTCAGTTTAGTATATTCAATATCAATCAATGTACTTTTTCTTACAAGAAGAATAACCCTCAAAACAGGTCTCGTCATAAAGTATTACTGTGTTTTACGTGAGTCATCTCAACAAAAAATATTCAATACATAAATTACATCCTTATATATTATTTCTGTAGCCTATTTTTGATTTCTACGCGAGATCTATCTCAATTCTTGATCGATTTCTTTGATTTACACCTTATTTTAGAGCTTATCGTACAGGCTACTGACGAAAAATAGACCCACGGGCTAAAAATTGTTTTTTTTTTTATACCAAAAAACCTGTTTTGAAGAACCAGAATGAGGTTTACGGTTAAATTTATAACTTTAACTTGCACTACGACTTACAGAGCTGAATAGCTTGATCGGCAGAGCGTTCGACTGGTAACCAGGAGAATGAGTGTTCGGGCCCATGACCGGACAATCTGCATCAAAAAATTAGAGAAATATCGCGCATTACATAATCACTTAATAAAATGAATAACAAATAAGAGGGAGCAGAATAAATGAGAAGGAAACGCTTCTTGCTGTTACTAAAAATTAATGCAACATGGTGCTAAATTACTTCTGAGTAGTAAGGTTTGTTTTTAAAGCTTTGGCTCCAATAAGAAAATTAAAGCATAATATTAGCGAAAATTGAAGTATCAGGTTTAAGATTTCAGACTACAATGGAATTGTTTTCTGTTCAGAAAATAAATAAATAAATAAATAAATCGTACATTGAAATATAGATTCTTCTAATGAGTTTTTGAACCTTTGCACAGCTAAAAAATACAGCTTCATAATGTTCTTCCTTTGAAATTTTTAAAGAGCGAAATGCCTTATGAAACGATTCGAAACACAGTGCGGAGTTCCGCACGGGTCGACTAGTATTGTTTATTCTTTTTGTTAAAATTTGTTTTAGAATTTGTAATGATAATATATTTTAAACAAATTACAGATATGGAATACTCAGCAGCTGTGTTTCCTGCATTGATGGAAAATAAACGAAAACCTCAAAATCTTCTTCAGTTTAGTTTAGGCAGCAAACAAAATCCATTACAGCTCGTAGTAAATGATAAAAACTTCGAATTAAGTTTCAACTCCGGAGTTCAAACTCAAAATAAGATGGATAAGCGAAAATGGATACCAGCTCCAGCTCAAACTACAAGAAAAGTGCGCCCCTGTTGCTTACATAAATATCCCAATAATCAAATCGTTTTGAGTCTTTCTGATGATAATAGAACTTTATCGCCTTATGGATTGCCACTGATAATAGAAACGAGCAACCTTGATAATTTCAGAGCTGCTTTCTATCCAACGACAAAAAAAGAATGCAATTACGTTCATGCCAAGAACCCTCTCATGCTTCCATCGCCAGAAAGAGAGACAAAAGATTCTAAGGAAAAAGTTGTAGAACAAACAGCGCGTATTAAAAACGATTTTTGCAAACAATCTAACATATTGAAAGAGTCAGAAAGGTTGTTGAAACAAAACGAAGTGAAAAGTAAAATAATTTCCAAGTATATTTTTGCCCTGAAAGAAAACATGAAAGACATTAAAGATTCGATCAAAGAGCTGGAAAAACAAGAGAAAGTAATTTCTAGATTGAAATCGAGTTATCAGACACCTCAAAAAATTGCATTAAATCGTCCGACTGAGAAAACGAACGATATAGACGAAGATAAATTATTTTATTTTGGTGAAAAGATGTATACGTGTGATAGTAATGGCTTTCCTGTTACTCAATCACTTCTGTCTGAAACCCAAAGTATTGATATGACTGGGGAATCGGATACCGCGCCATTTTCAAAGCAGACTATCGAAGAAAACTTATATCGAATAAAGAGGTCACCAGAAAGAAAGCTTGATGGAGCAGACAGCCCAACAGTCGAAAACAGATACATTGAAGATGCTATGATCAAACTTGCAGATAGTATGCGGAAGTCTAAAATATTAGTTGACAGTATTTACGAACATGAGGAACAAACTGAAGATATCCACAAAAAATACATTAAAGGAGCAGAAGCTCTATATCAGGATCAGCAACGACTTCTTAAATTGCTTTGCGGTGCATTAAATATTGATACTGACAGCAATATTTCATCTGAAGAGACGGTAAAAGGTAGAATTCGGTCTCTTAAAAGAAAGGATGTACAGGATGAAGACGCAAATCGTAGCTCTAGTAGTCAGTCTGGAAGTTCAGAAAATGATCTGAAAGGTCTGAAATTAAGCAACGTAGAAATGTATAAATACAAAATTAACAGTTTACCAGATTTGGCGAATCATAAACGAGAACGAACTTTAACTAAAAAACTAGTTGAAGCTAACAATCAGATTGAAAAGCTTAAACGGGAGCTGCAGCTGGTGAAAAAATCAAAACGAAAAACTGAAGAAGGTCAAGTGAGAGGTCAGGGAACAGAAAGAGAATGTTTTACAACTGCTAAAAGAGACTCTAAATCTAGCAATAAAAAGTTAAATAAATATGATTCTGAACATGCGAAAGATTCGAACATGGTTTCAATAGGGACATGTAAGTGCTCGAAAACTTATAAAAGTTCAGTTCAAAGAAACGAAAGAGTAGAAGAAGAAAATAGAGATCCTTCTTTTAATATAAATTCCAAACATTCTCTAGATCCCTTGACAAACGAAGAAATCGAAATCTCAGCCAAAGTGGAACATTATGAAGAACTACCAGAAATAAAAGATTTGCAAAACGAGAAAGCATTTGATATGGTAGTGAAAAAGTTAATACCTCTAATTCGACAAGAATTTTTTGAAAGTACAAGTCAGTTGTCCAAGGCAAGTACTTATTACGATCGTACCGAAGAAATTTCCGTAATTTTGCAAGATCCAGAATCAAAAGAAAAATACGCGGGACATAGAACTTTTAAACCAGCTTTTTCTACCCTGAAAGAGAAAAGTGACATGATTTCAACAGCATCAGAAATTGATAACGCACCCAAAACCGAAACGAGAGAGAGTACAGGTGAAGAACAAGGAATAAAAGAAACAAACAGCACTGATCAAGAAACAGGCAAAATGGTATGTAATGGTCAGATGGTCTCTTCACATGGTGCTAGTTCAGACTTTGAAAAACACTACAGCAGTAAAGATTTTTCTTCCAAAGAATTTACAGAAGATTCACTGGAAACCGAGAAGTACATCCCTGGATCTAAATTTTACTCTAAAATTGACCTACCAAAAAAGAAGGAAATTCGTAGAAAAACCGAATGGGATCCTCATAACCTGAATGATTTGAAAAATTCAATTAAAAATATTGCAGAATCGACAAGAATATCAGAAGAATGTTCCCATCCGGATAAAGACAGTATCATATTGCAAGAAGAAAAGAAGGATAAAATTACAGACACAGACGATCCCTTTGATAATTTAAGGCCTGAAACATTTTCGAAACATCAGGACTCTTGTAATTTCCTAGATGGTTCAGGCGTTGAAAAACAATACAGCAGCAAAGATTATTCTGCCACAGAATTAATCGACAATGATACATTAGAAACTAAGAAGTATATTCCTGCAACTAAATTTTACTCCAGAACTGACACCCCTAAAAAAAGGGAGAATCGTAGAAAAACCGAATTGGATTCCTCCGATTTAAATGATTTGAAAAATTTAATAAAAGATATTTCAGAATCGATAAGCATGTCAGAAAAACAGGATAGAGTTATAGACACAGACTATCCAGTTCATAAATTAGGATCTGAAGTTTCGAAGCACCAGGACTCTCATAACTTAATAGAAGATCCAATTCCCCAGGAAGATGAAACTGCAGATCTATCGTGTGACGATCTGATTTCAAGAAGCTTATCAGAATTGCAAACAACACGCAGCCCCGAACAATTTCCAGCAGATATAGAGGAAAAAGAAATTAGCTCAGAAAGTGGGCGTGAGGGGCTTACATCGAAATTATCTGGAATTAGACAAAAGGAAAGAAATGCACAAGAGTTAAGTGGGTATGTTCCTGGTTCCAAGTTTTACTCCAGAATTGACCTCCCTAAAAAAAGGGAAGTTCGTAGAAAAACCGAATTAGATTCCCAGGTCCTGAACAATTTGAAAGATTTCAAAAACATTGCAGAATCGACAGGAATATCAGAAAAATATTCCCATCCGCATGAAGACAGTATCATATCACAAGAACAAAATGGTTCAATTGTAGAGGAAAACTTAGATTATCCTTTTGATAGTTTAGTGTCGGAGACACTTTCAAAGCAGCTTCAAGATTCATACGACTTGTTAGAAGATCCAAATAATCAGCAAGATGAAAACGCCGAAAAATCTGCAGATAGTTCATGGGACGATTTGATTTCGCGAACATTATCAGAATTGCAAACAACTCTCAGTCCCGAACAAGTTTCAATATGTGCAAAGGAGAAAACAATCCCCAAGGCAATCACCGCAGAAAGAGTGGATGGTGGGAAAAAAGCGACATCATCCAGAATTAAACTCGAGGAGGGAAAAGGTCAAATTAAAAGTGATTCAGTAGTTATTTATCCAAAACGTTCCCGTAAGCAGAAAACGATTCCAATAAGAAAAATCGACACAAAGAGTGGGAATACAGAAAAAGCGATGAAAGGACCATCAGAAGAATACTCGAAAAAAATGGAAGCTTATCATGCATTAGACAAAGATTCGAAAGATGAATTTAAAAACAAAAACATGACTGATCAAGAAAAGTTTCAATTGAGCTCAAAGGATACTTCAAGCTTTGATTTAGAAGATCACATAAATGATGGTAAAATATGTAAAAACGGATCTCGAACTGAGCACATGAAAAATATATACGATAAAAAATTACTAGCAGAGAAATTAAGGGATGGAACTGAAGAAATTATGTCAACTACCTCTAACACGCATCATGACAACAGAGATGACGAATTATCGGCACAAGAATGGCAACAACTGGGTGTAATTCCAAGTGTAAGTTGGGATAACAGTGACAATAATGCACAGTCATATGAAAAGGGTTCATCAGCAAGTGGGGAAAGAGTTTATGAAGAACCAGTGGAAGATGAGTGGAATTATTCAGATGAAGCTAATGAAATCGATTTAAATACAGGCACACTCAAACATCATTCTGAACGAAATTCAAGTGGACCGTCAGAAATAGCAATAAAAAATAAAAATGGTCAAGGACAAAGAAACGGAAAAACACATAAAACTAAGCAAACCAGAAAACAATCAAGTACAAGTTCAGGAGAAATTCCTAGAGAAAGCAATGCAAAATCAAAGGAAAAAAGGTACAGTATTGAAAACGGAGAGCATGTAGAGGAACTATCAGAAAAATCTGTAGAAGATTTTACTCATGCTAATTGGAGCAGAGATTCAGTAATCAATTACAGGCACATTCTACAAGATGATGGTTCCCTTCCACAACAGTTTCATGAAGAAGTCAGAACATCTCGTGAAAGTTTAAAAAATGGAGCTAATTATTCAAAAATTTTACAAGGAGATGAACAATCAAACGAGCAGTGTAACGCAGAAGACAATTTAAGGTCCGAAAAAACTTTCAGTACTGATTTTAGTGGAGTTTATTTTGTTGACAAACATACATATAAAAAACCAAAACAGGAGATGAATTTATATTCAAAATGGAAACCTTATGAACTAAGACAGGCAATTGCTACAACTCCAATAGTTCGTCGTCAAACGACTACGAATTCACGATTGCCCGGTAAAAGGAAGCTATTTGATAGCATGCATGACTACAATTCAGACATACAAAGGTCTAAGAACAGAATAAGTTGTTTGTACAATGATATCATGTCTTCTTAGGATGGACTTGCTTCCTTGCCCAAAAATATACCAGCCGTATTTTAATGTTCTTTGCAGTGTTGTTTAATAAAAATGCATTCATGGCCATCAATAAATTCACAGAAATGTTTATTGAATTCAAATTAATTTATTGCATTTTAAAATATTAAAAACATTGTCAAAACACAGCAAAGAATTATCACTTTAAAATATTTTCCCAATGCAAGATAAACTGTAAAATCCTCATATATATAATAGCCAAAATCACTTATCAACAGGGTTCATACACTTTTGGTTAAAAAAAGTTCCCTGACTTTTCCAGGTTTTCCAGGTTGTTTTTTAGAAAATTCCAGGTTACTCGCTTCATTCAAAATTTAAGTTTAAATAGTAATATTTTCAAAATAATTAAAATTGTTTAAAGTAGCGATGCAGAAGAACTGAAACTTCTCCCCTTAGAAAAAAAAAAACTTGTTTTTTTTTTTCCGTTTGTTTTCTCTGTCAAAATTTTAAGTTTTTTTTAAACATTTTGTTCAAAATTGTTTTATTTTGTTTACTATTTGTTGAAAACAGAGTACTTTCAAATTATTTTAGCGTTTCTTTGATGTCACATGTAATATTATAGCATTTTGCTGTAGTCCTGCAGCAACCTTTTAGCATCCGCTTTTGGTTTACAATACTTTTTATTTTCTTATAAGTAGGTTACACGAAACATATTGAGCAAAATGCAATGCTAAATTTCAGTGTAAATATGATTAACTTGTTGCATCAATCGGCATACCATGTAATGCATAGTAACAAAAATCAACTCCGCCAATCATAGGCCAATGCCAATAATCTTTTTTTTTCACATATTAAAGGATGCTTACATTAAAATTTCAAACTTTCTTTTCCAGAAAGTAATAGTTAATTTTCAAAAATTCATAACTTTTTGCACATTTAATGTTATCTTCAATATTACACATTGATATAAACGTCCAATTCTGTTTCTGGAAGTTTAAGTCTACTTCCATTGTGCAAACGATCAAATATGGCGACAAAGTGAAAAATTTAAAATAATAAGTAGATTTTTGGATTTGTAGTATAAAAGTAATAATAAATAATTAATAATCCTTAAAAAACTACAATAAAAGCAAAATAGTCAGTATTTAGCACATAAGAGTCTAAATCAATTAAAACAAAAAAAACGGTATGAAGATTAAATTTTGCATTTTTCCAGAAAATAATTACAAATTATCCGGAAAAAAGGGCACAATTTGTGTTGTTTTCAATAGTTTGCATTGCAATTAACATCCAATGCCGTTTTCGGGAACTTAGGCACTTGAAAAAGTCTTGTGTACTTCCATCTTGGGAATGACCAAATATGGCGGCTATACCCAAAAATAAGAAATAACTTTTTTTTAATTTGTTGCATGAAGACAATTAAAAAATAATAAATCTTCATGATACTACAATTCATTGAAAAGTTTTTATCACATTTACGTCCGAGGCAGTGAGGATAAGATTAAGTTTTAAGAACAAAATTTTTCATTTCTCAAGAAAATTATTACAAATAATAATAGAAAAACAATTTGCAGACCATTTTTTGTTGTTTTCATCAGTTTTCAATTGAAGAAAACATCCAATTCTGCTTTGTTTTTAGAAACTTATGCATTTTTGGAGCGTATCTACTTCCATCTTGTGAATGACCAAAGATGGCGACTACGTTTCACACGTAGCTGAAATGGTTTTCCGATCAAAAAAAAAAAAAAAAAAAAACGATTTCCCCCCGATCGACCCTCCCATCTACAGGTTGTGCTTCCGAAGCAGTAAATTGTCTTCTTTCCTGTTGAGTTTGCATAATTGCTGTTCACCTGATTTTTTTTCCCTTGGGAACTACTGAGAGCCAAAAATGGCAGCTGCTGAAGATTTTTTGGGTCGCCACTTTTTTCATTGCTTTAAAATTGTTACAATTTTTTTTTAATACATCGATAAAAATGAAGATTAGATCTTATAAAACGAAATTCCCTGGGAAAAAAATTGGGAAAAGAAAAATTTTGGGGACACATTTGGAAAATTCCTTGACATTTTTGACTAAGTCATTTTCCCTGATAATTCCAAGTTTTCCCGGAGCGTACGAACCCTGAACCGAACAGAATGTTGTGGCAACCCATCTAAAACTTTAGGCAGTAGAAAGAAATGCGTTCCCCTCACTGACTCCATGTAAGAAAATCTTCGCTCTTTTGGCGCATTTTTCGTTGTGAAAAAAAACGTTCATTTTTCGATTGCAGTTTTTAAGTGTCAGCGTCGGTTTAGATAAAAATTTACAATTTTTTTCGTGAAATCACAATAAAAACGAAGACTAGATCTCATAGTACTTAATTCCTTGGGGAAAAAAATGGAAAAAAATTTTTTGGAGGACAAAATTTGAAAACTCCCTGACTTTTCCCTGACATTTTTGACAGTGTCATTTTCCCTGACAATTCCCGGTTTTCCCGGAATTCCCGGAGCGTACGAACCCTGATCAAGTAACGCTATGACGTCATCAACAATGAAATCGCGCCATAGCATGCGTGACGGCATTATTTCATTAAGTTATTTAAAATTTTATAATACGTTTTGGCAATTTTTGACAAGCAGAGAAATGCTTTATTTTGACAAGGCTGAACTAGATCCGGTAACTAAACTGTTTTACTGGTAAGACTTATTTTAGGAGAATGAAGAAACAACAACAACAAAAAAAAAGTTTAACAATGAACGGATACTGGAGTTTAAGGTTAATCCACTGGAGTTAAGGTTAAAATTTCAACCATTAGACTATCACCAAACAGACAATGCTTCGTTTAAAAGTAGAAACAATTTTCACCCGTCAACCTTGAGGGCGATTTTCTAGTTATTTATTAATGAAAAAATTTGCTGTATAACGTATTGTGAAATTATTGAGGCAATACCTCAATAGCAATCAATGAGATAATAAAGCATCAATAGTAAATCACTTTACAATAAAAATATGACGTACATAATAATTTATTAGGAATCAGACAAAAACAATTACCTCGGATTATCTACCTACAGACAGATCAACTTTAGAGTAGTAAGGTAGATTAAAGAGATTTCCTAGAAAGTTACGGAATAACAATTCAGGGAACGATGTGAAATGTTCACCCATTTAATAAAACCATTTCAGCCGAGACATTAAAAAAAAAAAAAAAATGTGTAGGACTGCTGAATTAAGAACAGCTAAATAAATAATTTATTCTGCTTATATGTAACTCAAGGAACATAAAGAAGAAAAAATCGAAGCAAATTGCCATAAAAAGAAAATAGAACGATTGTTAGAAGAATCATCAAACAACTAGTTCAAAAAGACCTCAGGTCAGGTGTACAGAAACAAAAGTGACGATCAGCAACAGGCTCTGGGCCCAGCTAGACTGGTCCTGGTCAATTTACAATCCCTAGTGAAGATCAATGGCTCTCTTGAAACTATCTACTCCCTTGATCATTACCACCTCTTCCGGTAAGCTGTTCCAAGGTTCCACTACCCTGCTAAAATAATAATTTTTCCTAATATCCATGTTAGCCTGATATTTAAATAGCTGAAAACAATGACCCCTTGTCCTGTTTTCAGTGCTAAACTTCAGACCCGTAACATCTTTCATTTTAATAAATTTAAACAACTGAATCATGTCCCCTCGGTCTCTTCTTTGCTCAAGACGGTACAATTTTAACCTTCTAAGCCTGGAATCATAATCTAAGTGGGAAAGTCCATTTATTAGCCTTGTAGCCCGCCTTTGAACCCTTTCCAATACATTAATATCTTTCTTAAGATAAGGAGACCAAAACTGAACAGCATACTCCAAAATGAATATGGGAAAATAATACACAAAGGCAAAGGCAGAGCAAACATGATAAATCATTACAATGTGTTGAAAAAATGTCAAGACATTTGCATGCAGGGCAAGAAATATCAAAGCAACACTCACCTACACACATGCAAGGAAAGTATATGCGTTATTCAAGGGACTTGGAAAGGTGGGGGGAGTATGAATGCAATTTATAAAAATAAAACATTTTCACGCATTGTGTTAAAAGCTGAGGCAGGCAAACATAATTCTTTGTGCTGACCCATTGGTCTCCCTATCTAAATACAGGGTTAGCATAAAAGAATATCCTCGTTTTAAAAATTTGTACATCATAAACTATTACACTTAGCACTAGAGATGCATCTATTAATCGGCAGTACCGATTAATTTGCCACTTTGCCGATTATCAAAAATCGGAAAAATTTTGCCGACTAATCGGCGGATTTTTTTCTCTTTTTCTTTTTCTCCTTTTAAAGTTGAACTTGAACAAGCAATTATGATAAATACCTTTATCAACACTAAATGAATGAATTTTGTCCAAACATTACTATAGAATGTAAGTTGAAAGTACACAGAGTAAAAACAAAACATGAAGTTCAGAAAGTGCGTAAAACTGAATGGAATATTAAAGAATCTGAACTCTCACAACTGATATTCACATGACACTACTATGAATAATTAAACTCTAGGACTTTTAGATTGGAATGCGAAAAATGTTTATCCAACACAAGCCCCCCCCCCCCCCCCCCCCCCGTCAACCACTTTTTTCACATCACTTGCCTAAAGCAACATTTTGTTTTTATGTTCTTAGTGTTATTTAAATTTATTTTTAAAGGATAGAAATATAGCAGAAATAAACAAATGTGTATATGATCCCACTGCAACCTCCCCTTAACTCTCTCAAATGAAAAAGAAAAACTTCCTAATGATTTTGTTTTGCTTCTTAAAGAAAATCAGGATCATTTTCTGAATTTAGATTACGACACCCTCGCCCCAGCTTCTGATGACTCAACAGTTTTTTTCCAGTCATTTTGTTTCTTGTAACTATGCATAGGATTACATTATACACTTTACAATTTGCTCTTTAAACAATTAGTTTTTGATTCAACAAGAAAATTATTATTATTAAATATCATTTGCTTAAAAAAAGTGTACATTCTTTATTCTTCTTATTATTATAACAAACTGAAAGTTGAATCAATGTTATTTTTAAACTTAATTTCTCTATTTTGAATAATTATACACACACCTATATACATTGTTGCAACATGTTTCATGGATCGATACTTTTCCCCCTTTAGAATACTGATTTCAGATAATCTTATAATTTTTATAAAGAAAAAGTCTTGGATAAAATGGCTACTAATAATTAAAAAATAAATTAAAATTAAAAGTGTTCCTAAATCTGTATGCTGATCACAGGCTGCCCCCTAAAATTTTAAAATGTTCATGTCTAATTAACATTATGTAAATACATCAATAATAATAAGAAAACTGGCTGAAAGAAAATGGGAGAAATTTTGAAATTGTTTTTGGAAAATTAGGAAAAGGAGAAAAATAAATCATTGCTCAGATATAAACTATTAACTATTTCTGGTCGAAATAAAAAAGAGAAAAAAAAAAGTGACAGAGAAATAGTAGTAAAAAAGAAATATTGTGATCATTAATCGCCCGAGCCGATTAATCAGTAATCGGCCAATTTGCTTATCGGTGCATCACTACTTAGCACTATAAATGTGAACATAAAAATAAAGATAAACCGTACAAGTTTCTTTTCACTCACAAATGTTCGATGTGTGCGCCTTTCGCAACACGACACACATCTAACATGCATTTTGGAGTGTTTCACTGTCAATTTTTCGTAATGCTACACATATGCGATCATTCGGCTCTTGCAATGTCGTAGACAATGGTGGTGTATAAAGTCTTTGACAAAACCCTATAAAAAAAATCACATGGGTCAGGCGTTCTGGCTGGCCAACACATAAAGGATAAACCATCATCACCTGCACGGCCAATCCAGCATTGCGAAACGTGCACGTTTAAGTAATCACCCACATTCAAAATAGCTTGGAATGTTTATCTTTTATTTTTATGTATCACTAGCATTCCCCTACCCGGCATTTCTCGTGTAATGGAATTAGCAGGGGTTAACAGTGCTTGGTGCACCTAGTTTTGAAAATCCCCTATAATAATTACTTATTACCTATAATTTTTTTCTAATTTTGGGAGGCTCCCGGGGCCCCTGGACTCCTTATATATATGCCCTTGTCCTTAACCGATCTTTAACTGTTATTAACGATTCTTTTAAAGTATTGATTATCTTTGCAAACACAGGCCATCCATTTTATTGTTATACCTATGTTTAAGCAAGAACTGCTTAGTATAAAACATTTTTAGTTTTTTTTCTTTTTTTTTTCTGGTGCTAAAATTATTAAGCTGCTTGATGAACTGACTTAGGAGCAAGCTACATAAAATTGGTCGTGTGAAAAAAAGTCTTCTCTTAAATCGATCCCTGCTACTTTTAATGTCTGTCCTTGTGACTTATTAACAGTTATTGCAAAGCGAACTTTTACAGGAAACTGCACTCTTGTAAATTCAAAAGGATAGTCCGCCTGTGATGATGTTCTTAAAAACTTCGTTTCTAGTTTTGAAAAATTGAAAGCAAAAGACAGAAACATTATTATTGACTTGAGAAAAGCCTCGAAGAATCACGTGAGAAACAAAAACAATATCTAAATTCGCTATTGACCAAAAGTTGAGATGAAGTACTGAATAATGATTTGAATAGAGGAAAGCCTCCGAAAATAAGAGATTTAAATTTCAATGACAGGTTCAATTTCACAGAAATTAAGGGTTTTTCATTAATTTCTTCTGAACTAATTGAAAATTTCGAAAAATCCTTTCTTAGTGAATACTTTCGTAATCACGTGGGCATGCCTGCAAAATTTCAAGTCTGAGGCTTCAGCGGTATTGGCTGTGCGTTGATATATATATGTTATCTCAGGACACTGATTTTTATATATTAAGATTTATAGTGTGTGGGTGTGCTCAGGAGTGTTTCACTCGAATTTTTTGCTTTGCTTATTACTGCTAATTGGCCTGATTTTATGATGGACAGCATAAATCACTGAGTGATTCAATGTATGATATATGATTCAATGTGTCTGTGGCATTGTTAGACCATTGTAAAAAAGTAAAAGCAACAGAACAAATTTAATTAAAAAATTAATATTCTTTATAGTCCTAGATGTATACTTACAATTGCAAAACTGTTCAAAATCAGATGCAGAGTTAAGATATTGCAAGTTTGAATCGAAAATAAAAACGAGTCACAAAATACAAAATTTGATTTTTTATACGGGTCCTGGGTCCCCTGATTAATGTTTAGAGAAATAATATCCACTGAAAACTATTACTGACACAAAAAACTTGACATTTGTGCGAACAAAATTCAAGGAGATATTTCAGTTCAAAGTTTTAAGGGACCATACAGAAGATGAGATTGGAACTTCTAGATCTTTCAGAAGAATGACAGAGGTTGTTGAAGTAAAAAAACGAAGTATTTTTATCTTTCATTGCTATTCAAAAATAAATGCAAATGTTATGTCATGACACGCAATAACACTACAAAACGTCAAACAATTTGAAAAACAACACCCTATACACACATATAATTTTAAACACTTGTTAACTGCTATATTTCCCCCCAAAACATGTTATTGACAATGAGTGAAAAGTGGTGTAAGTCACAAAACGCTGCATTTCATATCTCGGTGAACATTGGTCAAACTAATTTCAAACTTTTTGTGTTGGAATTATTTTTTAATGGAGATTATTTCTCGAAATATAAGTTGGGAACCTGGAGCCCATATAAAAAGTTAAATTTTGTATTTTTTGACTTTATTTTTATTTTTACTTCAAACTTTCAACATCTTAACTCTGCATCTGATTTTGAACATTTTTGCAACTGTGAGTACACATCTAGGACTAACGATTGCGAAAATAAAGGTCTTGCAGGTTAAAACGGAACACCCTGTATAATATATAAGACGGTAACGTCTATTCAGTAGTTTGTAGATGCAGTACACGATTTCACAATAATTAACTCCCAATGTCCCAGTAAATAAACAATTTGAATTTAAACTTAACTCATGCATTGCATTTAATAGACAAATCATAAAGTGATGCCAAATTGAATCAAAAATTAGTGATCTGAACAGGCAAAAATGTATTCCTTCATGAACTGTGGACCCTAATGTTTATCTTCAACAAATAACATTCCAGTTGTTAGTGTAACATTATTGATGGTAGGTTAGTTCGATCTAAACATTGCAAG
The DNA here is from genome assembly GCF_026930045.1 of Uloborus diversus. Taxonomy (NCBI): domain Eukaryota; kingdom Metazoa; phylum Arthropoda; class Arachnida; order Araneae; family Uloboridae; genus Uloborus; species Uloborus diversus. The sequence goes on from NC_072734.1 coordinate 170,867,739, forward strand.
CATCAGGGTCGACGAGAGGCCATGTCAGACTAGTCAGAAACTAGGAGCCCAGCTCGAACTCATACCAGTTTCATAATTTTCATGGGGGTGAGGGTGAACCGCGACCAAACTGACTAAGGGCAAGTCTCTGCTCTCGGAGGCCCTGTCAAGCATAAAGCTGACATTCTAAAGAAGAACTCCCTATCAGCAGTGGTGGCGATTCGGGGGGAGGGGCGGAGGAAGGGGCCACCCCCCCCTTTTTACGGTTAATTTTTTATTTTATTTTACAATTTACGAACGAAAACTAGAAATTATAAAAAAGCAGAAACATCAAAATTTTACGAACATAATCATTTGTTTTTCTTTGTATACCTGTTACCGTTAAAGTATGAAACCCGTTATTTTATAGAATACCTAGTTATATCATGGAATAACGATCTGCAACCTGTTAAAGTGTAAAATAATCAATATTATATATCTTGCACGACAAATACATTTACCTTCCATACGTTTCTACAAATACCATTACATTACCACTAGTTATTTCATAGAATAACGATCTGCAGCTTGTTAAAGTGTAAAATAATCTATATCACATATCTTGCACGACAAATATATCTACCTTCCATACGTTTCCATAAATACCATTTATACGCTGTATAAATTAAATAAATTGCTTCTTTTTCATTTTAATTGTCTATCATTAGTTTATTTATAGAATACCTATATATAGTTATTTCATAGAATAACTAGTTAAAGTGTCAAATTATAGCATATTACACACTTTAACAGACACGATCAGTTATTTCATGGAACAACTAGGTATCCTATAAAATAACTGCATTATATACTTTAACGGTAATATATCCATTCACAAGACATTATTTAAGAAGAGCAATAACTTTTAGTTTATATATTCCTTGTTTAGACATAAGAAATTATTGCCAAATGTTTGTGGCACCTCAAAATAATTTGGGGTAGATAATGTAAGTCTAATTCACGTCTGTTTCTTTGAGAAACTTATTGTATACAAAATTCATAAAAATCTTAAGAAAAACGTGAGTTAAGTTGTTAGACTTGTTTCAATTTCCACTCATCTGTTTCAATATTCTCCAAACCTGCCCCCTAACAAAATTTTGTACTTTTTTCCTTTTTTTGCTGCCGCTAAAAGTCCCATGGCTTTTAGTTGTCTTCCCCCCACACTTATAAGCACTAATTGCCGCCTCTGATTTTCAAGGTAGACCTATCAGAGTGAATACTTAAGGGCAATTCCCTTTAAAAAAAAAAAAAAAATTATAACATCATTTAAAACTAGCATTTAGTACATAATAAACTTTTTGAAAATTGATAGATGCAATTCTTTTAAAGAAATTCAAAGAGCTTCTACGGTTTGTTGTCTTTTTTTTTTTTTTTTTTTTTTTTTGCGGGCTTGAATTGAAAAACAGTGTTCCAAGCTAGTAAAGAAACATCGAAAACCAGCACTGTAAGAACAAGCCAGAAACGTTCCTGGAAAATAATGGGCAGCAGATGTGGCCAATTTCTTTATGTAACCTGCAAAAAACAGGAATGTTTTCTGCTAAAATTCAGTAACCTTCCTGAACTTATCCTGGAGTCTTCTTGAAGAGTTTTGAGCCAATTGTGTCTTTGAAACCTTTAGCGATAACTTGGCACCTTCCTGACTTACCAAGAAAGCTCCAATTGCATTATTGAAAAAATTGCCAAAGCTGAGACAGAAATGCAAGTAAGTGTCAATAATTTAACTCACCTGCAATACTTGCAAAGCTACAGAATCTGGAGACTTGTTCGCTCTCTCCAGGAGCTTAGTCAATTGGGACGGGCTGTAATCTAACTTGAGCCAATACACTTAATAAATACGGTGAATTAATCTTTAACTGATAGCTAAAAATATTTTCATAACAGTGAGAAGTCTTCATTTGTGCGACTTGTAGCAATTCAAGAAACTTTTTGTCAACAATACTTGATTTTCACAGGAAGTGGATGGAAACCTGTGAATTCCCGATACGTTCCACGGAAATAATCAGTGACATTTTGGATTTTTTTTACAGTGAGTACACAAACCAGCATTTTTCAGACACATACTTTTTAGAAATGTATAGGAGGAAGTTACTCCTGCCAATCCAGTAAAGATAAAAACCTCTCAAATCTTATTTTATGGAAAAAAAAGCAAGCTGTTCATTCACGGGGGGGGGGGGGGGGGGGGGTGTCTATTTACTGGTTGGTCTTCTCTAACTTATAAATTCCGCTAATGCTTATTGTATCCCCTTATTCAGAGCAGTTAATTTTTGAATCATACGCATCAATGAGCACACTATTGAGTCTTTTTGAAACGCCCACACTAAGATCAGTACTAAACCAGTATCATAACCTAATGGGGTCGTTTTCAATATTTTAAAAGTATTTTTCTGAAAGAACATGTTTAAAAACATAGGATCTAACCATTTTTACTTTCTTCTATATCTAATATATAGAAGAAAGTATTGGATTCGTGCAAATTTTCGAATTTCGAATTTTGACGGATTCGAACGTTTTGAGGTGTGCTGAGTCCATTTCGACCATTTTTGGAAAATGTCTGTCTGTCTGTGTGTGTGTGTGTATGTGTGTGTGTATGTATGTATGTGTGTGTGTATGTATGTGTGTCACGTCTGTGTGTGACCAGTTTTTTGTGGCCGCTCTACAACAAAAACTACCGCATGAAATCGAACGAAATTTAGTACACATATGTGCCCCTATGTGAACTTGTGCCCATTAGTTTTTGGCGCGAATTTCTCCAAGGGGGGTGGAGCAATGGGACGTTTTTCGAGTTACGCGTGCTTGCTATTCCTCAGGAAGTTACTGGCGGAATCAAACAAAATTTGGTCCATTTGTTGGTATTAACAGGAACAGGTGCTGATTCAATTTTGGTGTCAATAACTCAAACGGGGGTTGAGCTATAGAACGTTTTTTGTCGTCAATTGTGACTGCTGTATCTCAAGAAATAATGAACGGAATGAAAGAAAAATTTATCGGCAAATAGCCCTTAGTGGGTATAAGAACTGATTTTATTTTTGTGTCAACAGCTAAAAGGGGGGCAGCGCAATCACCCGTTCTTTTTTTCCATTTTGAGTGCCCTATCTCAAGAAGTAATGCTACGTTCTGGTTGAAATTTGGAATATATGTGAATCCATATGTAAACAGGCTTTGGTTCTATTTTGACGCCGATCGCTCCAAGAGGTGTTGATTTTTTTTTTTTTTTTGCGAATAAAAATATTTTTATTAATGCAACAATAAGAAAGATAAATCGTAATAGATTGTCGTCTGCGTATTTCTCGTGATTTTAATTGTATGGAAATGATCGGAAATATTATCTCAATGATTTAAAATTTTTAACTGTTGCCATCTTATGTTTGTTAACAAATAAAATATTTGTAATTCATTCAAGCAAGGCTTTTAAAATAACTTTCAATTTTCGCTCTTTGCTTTGCTTTTGCAATAATTCAGACATTGGGATAGTCGTCAAGTTTTTGCATGTGTCATTTTGTTTTTGTTGGGAATATTGCTTCCTCGTCAAGCATGGGGAGGGATCAGAAAAAAAAAAAAAGAAAAAGAAAAATATAGAAGAAAGTTTCGTGATGGCCACAACATACTAGTTAAATAATTTGTTTAAATTTAATATTTTTAAAAAAATATTTAAATCGGTGATCTTTCATTGTTTACATTTCTTGCCGATGACACCACAAATGATGAAATGCCATTCTGTGTTGCCATTCAAAATATTTAATTCGCATCTTTACTCACATGTATTGGCAACGATATGGTTGCTAGCAAACGTAAAGGGCAATTTTAATTCTCTGCTTGATTATCATAACGTGAAAATGAGATAGAAAGATGTGCCAAAGAGCATCATTTGTGACGTCAGCAAGACCACGCCTTGTTTGAAAAATCGGACAGTTTAAAAACTTAATTAAAAAATAACTGTTGAGAAAATGAAAGAATTTTCTGGGTCCCTGTTATCTTTTTTGTTTATTCTATCAATTTCAGTGACTAAAAGTACTTCTTTTGACTGAAGGAAACAACCTCATTGGGATACAAAAAGTATTTTTTTCTTTTCATCCCCACCACAGAAAAATACATTAAAACTGAAACAAATTGTATTGTAGTATTTTTTAATGCAAATTTGATGTACATTTTGTAAAGTTGATGCAATTAACAAAGAGCGTTAGCAGAATGGCACAATATGCTTACGTGTTTCTTGAAGACTCACTCTAAGGGTAAGTTACATTGAAAATATAATTAACACAACAAGTAGAAATTTTAAATTAAAAGAATCAAACAATACTTTAAATAACATTAAAAAGCATCAACTGGAAGCACATATCATACGTTAAACTGCACATTGAAATCACTAAATCACATCAACAGATTAACACCAAACGAAAGACAAAATTAGGAAAATGACTACGTGGTTTTATAAGGAAACATATAATACTGATATTACTTTCCTGTGCAGGGGCGCCCCAAACTTGAATCTTGGTAAGTTGAGAATTTCTCCCCTCCCTGAGTCAAACTCCAAATTTTTACTGAATGATAAAGTACGAGCATGCACAAGTACCAACATCAACCAAGAAGAGACATAAGGCATCATAAAAAAGATGGACCCTCCGCCCCTTTTGCGGTACTGTCTCTGAATTTGCTGGATCGTCACACAATATTTGCCCAACAGGGAGGCATTTTGGGAGGTCACAGTGACTTCCAATAAACCTCCCACAGGAGGCACCTGTTTGTACTACAAGAACTACTGGAACCTTATTGAATGTCACAAAGAAAACTGAAATTAAATGACATAATGAATTATAATTGAAAAAAGTATCCTTAATTAAAGAGCAAAGGGTTTCTAAACCACTGTGATTTTCTTTTCTGTTAAGTTAAAATAAAACTTGCCGAAAAAAGGGAGAAAGAAGTTTTCTGTATAAGCTTGTAGAATGATTTTTGAAGAAGTGATCTAACTACCAAAAGGTATGACCTTGAGAGTCACAGATCTGAATATGAGCCCAGGTAAAATGGTTTGATTGCATAGGCTCTAGTTCGGCTCCAAGGAGGCCCTAAATTTGCTTGTCTGGCTCCGGAACTGCAATAGCGTTTTCTTTAGAATTTGAAACAGTATTTGCTTCTCTAGCACCTGTCGTGCCTCTTGTTAGTACAATGTTGGGGCGGTAAAAATTCTCTACACTGCAAATGCATTCAGTTAGGCGATACTGCAATGCAATATCAAGAAAAGAAAATGTTAATTTCAAAGGAGAAACAATTGCTTTTCTGGAGCCAAACTAGAATTTTCGGACCTCCATTACGGCCAAACTAGGGCCTATGCAGACAAACCGCTTTACCTGGGCTCATATCTAGTGGGAATTGACCTAAATCCAGAATTTTGTCCAGATCCATGACCCTCAAGGTCGTGCCGTTTCGTAGTAAGATGAAGTTTAGTATGCAAGTTATAAGAAACTGATATTAAGAGAATGAACAGAATTTCTTTTGAAAAGGAAATAGTACATTACACTCAGAATTCTACGCATTGCAGAAAGACATATGTTTTAGGTGGATTTCAGCAATAGAAAAAAAGGGGGGGGGGAGGGAAGGCCAATCAATGTTGGAATCCTGTCGCAATAAAATATTCTTTTAAATTTGAATCCAGGCATTAAAACAGCACATTTGTTGAATGTATTAGACTTTTGTGTGTGTTATAATCCCACTTTCTTTAAATACGGATTGTTTTTGCACTTTCCTGGGACCAAGTGTGTGCTTAGGGAAGGGGGGGGGGGGAAAGTTTTTTATTTTTCAGCCGTAAAGAACATATCTATCCTTCACTATTGATTTATGATGATACTATGCAGTAGAGACAAAACTCATTGATGAGAAAAATGCACATTTTAAAAAGTGAATAAAAATTATTATTAAAACACTGGATCTGCCCCCCCCCCAAAAAAAAACAGAAAACTGAGTTAGTTCAACAGTTTCAATGTTAACATCTTTTCGTATAAGAGTAAGACTGTCAGGCAAAGCCATCAACATGAAAATGTATCTAGTGCTTCCAAAATTTTTTCCAGTTTAACGATAATATTTGAGGTTGTAGAAAAACTGATTCTACAGTAGTTAATTAAAATCACAATGCAAAGATTCTCATTTTATGTTCCATTTTCAAGCACGTTTTATGTTCCACTTTACCATCGATTTTTTAATCTTTGATTATTAAAACCAACTTATATGTACTTTTCTGAGTTTTGCTTACACTTTTTTTTTCTTGGTCCAAATGAAAAACGTATGAACTGTGTTTCACTATACAAGAAGTAAACAAAAATACTTCCAACAAAATATGTTATTTTACTCTTCAAATTTAAACAAAACATTTACTTAAAAAAGAAATTAAAGTTTCATTTTCATCTACAAAAAAAAAAAAAAAAACTCAAATCACAAAATGCAAGAAAATAAAAATACAATAAATAACAATAGAAGTAGTAAAAAACATGGCAAAACTAAACACAACCAATGATTTGAAACAAAATGCATGAACACACACACAAAATTAACAGTTCATTGGTGAGATGAGATCAGATTGTAAATTTCTACTACTAAAACCCAAAAATACAATATTTATTTTAAATTTAACCTTTCAAAACTTGCTGTATGAAACACTCTCTCTTTCCATGCAACTCCTCTGGATTGAATTAAATGTGAGTTTTTACAGGTTATATCAAGCAAAACCAATCAAGAAGTTTAAATGGAAAACATTTTCTAAAGTTTCTCAGCAGAATGAAAAAATAATTAATAACTTAAGGATTTTAATTCACAGTTGGACAGGGACCACCTGTTCTCCATTTTAATGACTAAGAATGATGGGCAGTAGTTTGAAAATACTCAATAATAAAAGAAATACTAATTTAGACATTTTTACTTTTACAGAGCATACCTTCTAATAACTTAAATGATTTATATTAAATGCAAGTAGAGATATCCATGTAAACAAAAGCAGCTGATTTATTTGCTATGAAAAAAAAACAACTAATGCATCTTTTTCACTGACCCCCCCCCCCCCAACAAGAAATTCTTTAATCGCATGCAATGATTTTCACATCTAAGTGATGTTTGCAATTTGATTTACTATAAGCAATTATTAAAACTGCTCTAATTAGTGTAAACTTTGATCAAATTCTGTTTGATATATTTTCTTATGGGCTTCAAAATTAGTTAATAACTAAAAAGGAGAAGTTTCTTTCATGCTATGATAGCAAACTTCTGTCAAAATTTTATCAAAAATTGAAATTTAGAAAAGTTGCTTCAAAGTGCACTTGCTCATGTTCTGAACTAATGTTATATTAAATTTCATGAGAAAGGATCAAATGGTTTTGGCCTCATACAAAATATTGGCAGATAAGCTTTGGTTTTCTTATTATTAAAGATGCAGTATTGACAGTTGGTTATTTTCCACAGTTCTTTCTAAGTACAGTGAAATATCTTACTTTTACAGCAAATACCAGTACAACAAAATATCTGTTTCAACAAAATAAATGTTCAGTCTCATTTTAACTGCCCCAACATTGCTGGAATTCTATTACAACAAACAAAAGTTGGGGTCCCTTAAAGCATGTCCTGATGAGATTTCACTGTATAATAAAACTTTTAATACAATAAAACTTTGCTCATATATATGCATCATACAGTATTCTCTAAATTATTAATTTCTTGAAATTTTCAATGTAACCTGATCTTTAAAGTCATATAAACAACAACTGAATAAGATGCACATTATGTAAATCCATCCATATACTAAATGAATTTATACTACAGTTCAGTGCTGCCCAATTTTTTATGTCTGAGGGCTGGACTACATATGAAATTTCAAATTACTTCATTAAAAAAAAAAAAAAAAATAACAGGAGAAAATGTAGAAATTACATACCAATAATTTTTGTTATCATTACTTGATGCTTATTTTGATAAAGGCATGTTTTTCAAAAACTAATTTGCGAATAAGATAACTACCTTTGGGCTAAAAAGTAAAATAAGAAATAACGTCAAAAATTACAATTACAGATTACTGCAGACATCAGACCCCAAAGTGGTTTTTTGAGGGGAAAAAGTAGGAAATAAGGAATCAAAAATTAAAAATGTAGGAAAAGTAGGAAAAAAATCACTTAAAAAAGTAGGAAAAAATAGGAAGAGATAAGACTACACACACGTCAAGACGACTGACAATCATTAGTATGAAAAATAAACTGGTGGAAACAAAGATATTAATTACAAAAATATGAAAATAAAATGCAAACAGAGAAATGCCTTTCAAAAATACAGTAATAAAATTTTTAAGTGTGAAAGAATAAAATGCAATATAGAGATCCCAAATAATAATAATAATAATAATAATAAAACTCCTATTTTGGGGCAATAAAGCCATTTTTGTTAAAGATTTGTTTTGTCAGAACGAAAGCATTCCTTCAAGAGCATCCATTTATCATTTGAAAATACTAACACTTTCAGCTCCTGTTGTCATAAACTATGATACAAAAGCTAAGCAAATATTAAATTAGTTTTAGTTAAAAAAAATCAGCAGCTGACATGCATTCTTGCATAAACAGAGGCAGATATTTGAATTTGAAAAAAAAAAAGGAAAAAGACTGAAAATGCAGAACTAAAATGTATTTTTAGTATTCAACATACATTTTTGTTTCAGGCAAGTCATTTATGGGGGTCAGTGGGGTAAATCGCTCCCCTCTCTGGCTTTGGAAAATTAATGCTTAACTATACAAGTTTGTGCGGTTTTTGTCGTCTTCAGAAAAAATTTGCATTCAGTATACATCCTTCACTAGCCACCTCTAGGGGGGAGGGGGGTCAAAGTGACGGGCCAGTTTTAACTTTAATCAAGCAATAAAAACTAATATTGTTTTAATGGTTTGATGATTTTTACCTCCTTCTTGTTCCAAAATTTTTGTCACAAAAAAGGGGGGGGGGGAAACATCCATGCATGGTAAACATAACATTTTTATCAAAGACAAAGATCAGCTACTAATGTTTCTTTGTGCATAAAAGGGAAGGCATGTAGTTTCTCTCAATCCTCACCATACAACAAAAATATATGCATTCGGAAATTGCTTACGAATTTGAGAGTGAGGGAGGAGCACTTGGGATCAAATTTCCTGCATCTATCTCTTTCTCCCCTCCCTCCCTTTGATCAGGCGCACTAAGTACAATAACTTACAGTAGATACACCGCATCGGTATAATTACCGCACCGAGAAAAGAGTAAGAGTTTACAAAAAAATTTTTAATATTTAGAAATGCTGCATTGCCATAAACACAGCACATAAAAATGATGAGCAACTCCTCGATATTGATGATATATCAGAGTAGAAAATACTCATTAAAAAGAAAAAAAAAATACATATTTGTTTCTGGCTCTATTCTCCAACTTTTAAAAATGTGAAGAAATAAAAACGTAATCTCGCATTTAAATTGAGTTCTGATTTTTCTCCAAAAATCGGGAACGTTTTGCTCATTCAGGTTTTACCGCTTTTTTTTTGCAAATACACTCTTTGCAAAGAAAGAAAATGAAATCTTATAAATTTTATAATTATGTTTACGATTTAGAATGGACAATAATCACATTTATGTACGAAAAAAGTTTGTTTCCGCGATTATTTTTGAAGTGGTCCGTTTTTGCAACTTTCTGTTACTTGTCGCTTTTATTTTGTACTAACATCAATAAAATATGTACAGTGTACAAGTTTTTCATTCTTTGCTTCCTTATCTTCCTTTTAAGGTTTTACATTGCCTTTCTGTTTAAATAGAGCTCCATTTCACTTGTAATCATACAAAAAAATTGTGAATAGGAAATTCGGCTTTTCTCGCACTTTTTGAACAGTCGGCCGTTTACTTTAATTAAAGCTTCCAATTGAGGGGTAAATAATATATAAATATAATTGCATCAGAATGAGCCAGTATCTATTTTTTTTAGTTTCGTCAAAACAGTAGGACTGAAGTTGGGGCGATAAAAAGAAAAGTCGATCATAAGCGCCGCAACAGCAAAAAAGTCACTTGCGAAAATTTAACTTTTAAATACACAAACGCCGCTCTGTTCCTTCCAGAAATTAATGTAGTCAGTCAATGAAAAGCTCAGGATATGCTTGCTTCTTTTGCTTTTCAAAATTGAAACCTGCAGAAAATTATCGGTGCGGCATTGTAAAAATAAGAATTAAAGTGCTATGCTAAAGAAAGAAAAAGTAGGAAAGGAGAGGAAAAGTAGGAAAATAAGGAGAGAGCTCTAAAAAGTAGGAAAAATAGGAACTCTTCGGTGTCTGAGACACTTATTTTGATGTAACAAAGAACTCCCTTTTTCAATGCAAAAGATATGAGCTTATGGATGAAAAGACGTCCAACAAAAGCTAAAAGCCAGGTAAGCAAACAGCTTAAAAAATAAAGATGGATTAACCAAATACCAATGAGAAAATTATAAACTAATAAAGAACCAATAGGAATGCAAATAAAGAGCAAGAACTTCCTCACAGGTATGATACAAGAGAAAGAAAGAATTCGATTGGAAGAGGATTAAGTCATAAAGCTAAAACGAAAAAGACAATGTCAATAACCCTGAACCACAAGAAAAGAAAAAGCAGAATATTTGGCTCAAATTTTTCACATTGTCACTAATGGTGGTTTTTGATGTGTAACATATAACAAATAACGGGGCACATGGATCAGCTTTGCGAGCTCAATGTGGCTCAGGTCATAGATTGGGCATCACTACTATAGTTTATTCTTAGTCTAAAAATTTCCAGAAATTAAAAAAATAATAAATAATTCAAAAAATAAAAACATTTTTTAAAATATATTACAAAAAAAAAAGTTTTGTACATTTTATTAAATTGAGATTGAGTTGTAATATTTTTCCAGCAAAGGATTCCTTATAAGCCCACTAAATAAGCATTTCATTGCTGCTCGGAAAAGAGGAAAACAAATTTTAGGAATACAACAAGTTACGAACAAGTAAATAAATCACAACTTTTGAAAGATAAAACAGTTAAAGCAAATAGCTTTCAATATGCAAAACATTTTAGGACTAAGCGAAATACAAATGAACTGCTAAAGGCCACAGCAAAGCAAACGCAGTGCCAGCAAAATTGAGATTCCATTCTTCAGATGCAAGAGGATTTTCAGCACTCTAAAATTGAAGATTTAGCTATTTCAAATGATAGGTTTAAAAAAATGCATAATTTATACTCCAGTACTGTTAAGTAAAAAAAAATAAAAACAGTATATATACTCTTGATATCTTGAAAACCTTGATATGACAAAAAATTATTTTCCCCTTAATTTTGTGTATTTATCTAATATTATTTTTCATTCTTATGTCGAAGAGTTTTAATCAAAACCTTGTTATGTCGAATATTTTTGAAATTCACGTATGATTTTTTCGGAAAAACCGCAGTTTATTGTCTTGAAGCAACTTGAGAAATGTTTCCAAAAATTTCTCTCAGGGGTTAGGGGTGATTCGGAGAAGCTTATCTACTGTCACTTTCATTCTAAAGCCTGGGTTAGTCAGAAAATATAAGTGCTAAGAAGGCCAAAAAACCTACCTAAAACTTTTCGCCCCTTCTCATTCCATTTCATTGGACCTTTTGACCCTATTGCCTTCTCTGGAAAAAGGGGAGATGAACAGAGAACCCCTTTAGAGACCCAGAAAATGGTGCAATCCTTTTTAAACTTTTGTTCCAGGGAGCTCGAAACTCGTTTGAAACCACTCTGCAACTTGGTATTCCAAATCTTTGATAAATTTAGTCGTGGTAAAACACTACATTTTGCTACTTCACTAGAGCATTCTTTTCTTCTGTTATTTTTGGCTCATTTTAAAAATTAAAATTTTGTTATTGTATTAAGACTTTTTTTGAACTTTCATTACATGTTTTCTTTCATTTTTACTTTCTTCTATATCTAATATATAGAAGAAAGTATTGGATTCGTGCAAATTTTCGAATTTCGACGGATTCGAACGTTTTGAGGTGTGCTGAGTCCATTTCGACTATTTTTGGAAAATGTCTGTCTGTCTGTGTGTGTGTATGCGTGTGTGTGTGTATGTGTGTATGTATGTGTGTGACCAGTTTTTTGTGGCCGCTCTACAGCAAAAACTACCGCATGAAATTGAATGAAATTTGGTACACATATGTGCCCCTATGTGAACTTGTGCCCATTGGTTTTTGGCGCGAATTCCTCCAAGGGGGGTGGAGCAATGGGACGTTTTTTGAGTTACGCGTGCTTGCTATTCCTCAGGAAGTAACTGGCGGAATCAAACAAAATTTGGTCCATATGTTGCCCCTAACAGGAGCAGGTGCTGATTCAATTTTGGTGTCAATAGCTCAAACGGGGGTTGAGTTATAGAACGTTTTTTGTCGTCAATTGTGACTGCTGTATCTCAAGAAATAACGAACGGAATCAAACAAAAATTTTTTGACAAGTAGCCCTTAGTGGGTATAAGAGCTGATTTTATTTTGGTGTCAACAGCTAAAAAGGGGGTAGCGCAATCGCCCGTTCTTTTTTTCCATTGTGAGTGCCCTATCTCAAGAAGTAATGCTACGTTCTGGTTGAAATTTGGAATATATGTGAATCCATACGTAAACAGGCTTTGGTTCAATTTTGACTCCAATCACTCCAAGAGGTGTTGATTTTTTTTTTTTCGCGAATAAAAATAGTTTTATGAATGCAACAATAAGAAAGATAAATCGTAATAGATTGTCGTCTGCGTATTTCTCGTGATTTTAATTGTATGGAAATGATCGGAAATATTATCTCAATGAATTAAAATTTTTAAGTGTTGCCATCTTATGTTTGTTAATAAATAAAATATTTGTAATTAATTCAAGTAAGGCTTTTAAAGTAACTTTCAATTTTCGCTCTTTGCTTTGCTTTTACAATAATTCAGACATTGGGATGGTCGTCAAGTTTTTGCATGTGTGATTTTGTTTTTGTTAGGAATATTGCTTCCTTGTCAAGCATGGGGAGGGATCAGAAAAAGGAAAAATATAGAAGAAAGTTTCGTGATGGCCACAACATACTAGTTAACTATCGTGGCTAATTTTAAGAATGTTATTTTATTATAATTATATAAACTCAATATCTCGAAAACTCGATTTTCCCCCCCCGTCCCTTTGACTTTGTGATATCGAGAGTATACTGTATATTATAATATTGTACAAAAATAGATATAATAAAAAAATCTCAAAAAAAAAAAAAGCAATGGTTTTGATCCAAATTCAATTTTACATGAAACTTGCTTGCTCAAGTCATGTTGTTTGTAATGTTAGAAAGACAGAACTAGCACTGTCATTAAAAGGATATGAAAAAAAAATATATATATTTTATGTTCTTTTATTAGTCATGTTTTCTTAAATATCTTTTAATTATTACAGATGTAAAAGAGAAAAACATCTTTCTCCAAAACAAAAATATTAAAATCAAGTTAGTTCTACAAATCTTGTCTTGTTTTTTTTTTTTTTTGTTTTGAAAACGTCATTGTAAGTGGCAGTCAAATAAGCGTGTCTCAAATTGTGTATTGAAAAAAAAAATTCATCATGACAATTTCAATGATTAATACTATTTGAAAATTTAAAACTACATAACATGAACCCTATTGATGGATATTAAAAATTACTATTGGCCATCTCCAGTGCCTTTGCACATTTAGATGTCTTTGGCAGCTGGGTACCGCTTGCATCACCTCACATAGTGATGATGTCATATCTTTATAGAGTAAGACTTGGCAAGAAATTTAAGAGATATTATCAAATTGGTGAATTTTTAGCGACCACCAAGTTTGGAGAGAAATCATCAAATGTTGGCTAGTTGACACAGTTATCACTAACTTGACCATTATCTAGGTCACGTGACACCCTACCAGGGGCAACATTTAGCTGGATGGACATGAATACATACATTACATAAATAGATAGATAGGTGCAGTTAGATTTTAATAGCAAGTGAGCTAGATTGCAATTTCAGTACAGTGAATAACAAAATAAAGGTTCTGTATCTACAGTCCATACAGTACCACAGTCTCCATACATCAAAGTAGCAAATTGCCGGAAAAAATTCAATATATTGAAATTTCGATAGACAGAAACAATCTTAGTTTATCATTAATTTCTGCTAAAACATTAAAATTAAATTTTTTTTTTGTAGAAAATCCAATTACTAATTTATACGAGAATCGATTTAAATATAAGTTAATAATGGAGATGTTTAAATCAGCCGAAAGTACTACTTTTAGTCACTGAAGTTGATAGAATGAAAAAAAAAAATAACATGGAGCAAAAAAAAATCTTATTTTCAAAATGTTTAATTTTAAATTAATTTTTTAAACTGTCCGAATTTTGAAATAAGGCATGATCTTTATGACGTCACAAGTGAAGCACTCCAAAGTGAAAACTTTGGAGTGATACTCCACTGGCATGCTGAATGCTTACCCTGGCTGTGTACCGCATTTCAACGATTATGATAATTAAGAAGTGAATTAAATTTGCGTTCTACGCTTGCTATCAACCCAGGGCCGGATTAAAGGGAGGGCAGGTGGGGCTACTTCCCCTGGGCCTCCAAAACAAATGGGTCCCCACAGTAAAATTTTTACAAAATATCCTAACTTTCAATTGTCAAAAAAATTGAAAATATTGGATATGTACATATATATCAAAAAATATTCGGATATATATCAAAGTATGGGAAATTTTCGAAAATATGATGATCTTTTTGAACCCTGATTAGGGGCCTCCACACTTCCAAATCCGGCCCTGTAATCAACCATATCGTTGCCAAGTACATGCGAATAAAGAAACGAATTAAATATTGCTCTCTATGTTAATGGCATCAGTGAATGGCATTTTATCACTTGTGACATCATTTGCAGAAGCATAAAAAATAAAACTGAATCTGGGCACCAATTAAAATAATTTTTAAAAAATATTAAACTTGGTAAAATTATTAAAAAAAATTCGAAATCCTATGTTTTTAAGCATGTTTTTTTAGAAACAAATACCTTTAAAATTTCAAAAATGACCCCATTAAAAAAATAATTTGAAACATTTAAGAAGTGCTGCATAGTTTCTAAAAAACTAACTATGTTGCAGTGTCATGTTTTTGAGTGAAAGTTTTCTGTAAGTTTCAACACTTTCATTAGTTTTCCAGATTTCTCATAACAGCCGAGACTCAGCTTGCGGAAATGCTAAATTTACCAGAAACTACAATTTTGAACCTTCAAATATCTTCATTCTTCGGCAATTCAACTTGATCCGTAACATTAGGGGATTTTTGTTTTGACAATGTAATCAAGAGAAAAGTAAAAAATCAACCTATTTAATTGGATTCATTTTCACTGAAGTTAAAAAGACTAGGAATGATAATCAACAGACAAATAGGTGCTTTTTGAAACTGGTTTTACTGTATCACTGGTTGCAACCATGATTTAAAATAAACTTCAGGTAATTTAAGAACTCTAGAATAGAACAACAATCTATCTACACACCCCTCAAACCCAGCTTCCTTGTGAGTATCATAGCAACCTTTGACAAACTTCATTTCCTCCTCTAACCTTTATTTTTCATGAGAGAGTCTAAAGCGGAAAGAAATCTCCGAATGTCTCGAAAAATAGAAACAATATTTCTATATAATGAACATGGAAATTTGCTAAGATTTCGATATATAGAAAATCAGTGGTGTCCCAAAGGGTATACTTCATATACGCCATATCCTCTCAAACATTTTTCAGAATTATACCGTATACTCTCAAGCTTCAGAAATATTCATTTATAATTCAGATTCTATCATTGCATTTTAAAATTTTCCTAAAACAAAAATAATATATTTATGCTAATCATATTTTCCCACAAGTAACCTTATTTCTTTATATTTCTTAACACTTATTAAATCAACGCCTTTTGAACGCCTTATAAGTGCATACATATATTGTGCATAATGGATTACTGGGAGTATAGCCTCAGAAAAATTGATGGGAACATCACTGTAGAAAATTTTGATACGTGGAAGTTCAAAATAAGGAGGTTTAACTGTAACTTCTACAGTTTTCCATAAAATAAAAAAATACAGTAGAACCTTGATTATCCAAGCTAATTGGGACCGCCAGTGCCACGGATGTTGGAAATCTCGGTTAATAAAGACTTAGTGTAAAGACTTGTTAGGATCACAAAGTTTTAAAATCTATTAAAAATACAATAAAATATTTTTAAGAGATGAATGTATAAAAAGTGCTGTTACAGTTAAAAAACAAAAATGGAAAATAACTTGTAGTCTTGTAGTAAGTTTGTAAAAGTCAATTGATTTTTTTTTTAAAAACAAACCAAGTTTTATACTGAAAGATAAATTTTAAAAAATGACAAATTTCCAGAAAATGTTTTCATTTTCAAATTGAAAACTCAGCATTTTATTAACTAAATTTTTTATTACATTACTTAAAAAAAAAAAAAGAAAGAGAAAAATAGACATCATTATCTGCTCGCTTAACCGAAACCTCGATTAATCAAAGCGCGGTTAATCGAAGTACTACTATAAATAGTATATCTAATAAAACAATAACTGCAATCAGAAATAAAATTAATTAGAAATTAATAGCACTTACTTGACTAGGACTGAAATCTGCAATTTTAGCTAAATTATTAACTCTGTCAAATCGCCTCACAATATCTTCCATAGAGCTCTGCAAGTTGATGAGGGTTAGTATCAGAAAGTCTTTCTGAGAGCTGAATAATGAATTCTTTTGAGCATTTATTTTAAAAAAATGAAATGCATTCTTTTCGGAACATATTTTTTCCTCGCTTTCTGAAATAGAAAATATTTCAGTGAGAGCCTCACCTGACTTTAGAAATTAACACCCATTTAGAAAGATATACAAATCATGAATAAAAATAAGCAAAGAAGGACATTCTATATAATATTTAAATAAGCGCTATGCTCGTCTCAGACATCCTGATAGACAGAGAGAGATCGGGACAGATAGACTTTCAGCTTTATTATTAGTAAAGATAAAATATTACATTAGAATAGTAATGGTAGTAAAAAACATAGATAAAACACAAAAATGTCAGCAATTGATTTTAGACGGGGTTTCAAGGAAACCCTTTTTCAAGACTGCTGTTTCGGTACTGCTTTTCTGAATAAACCAATTTCTCTTTTACATTAAACTGGTCACGACTCAGAATTCAATTTTGTATCATTGCCATTTTGGTACTGGAAAGTTTATGAATTTGCACCTAATATGTATGTAATTTTCATAGCAAAACCAGGGCAAACATCATTGGATTTGCCAATGTATATGAACACAGAGCTTGTATCATACTAATGAGAAAATAATGCAATGATCTTGTGTGCTATGTCACATTAAACAAATTATGCCCAGGGCCCAATTTTGCACAATTGAAGAACATGCTCAATAGCAATTTGTTTTTGGTATTGCAGATGTTCCCATCTCCCAAGGCGTATCTTCCAAGAAGAAAGCTAATGCCTCCCCCTCCCTAAAAAAAAAATCTGGAGCAATCTGCACCACTGACTTTTTTGGTGTTGACCCCTGTGACACCCTTGGCATTTGCATGGTTATAGGCTCCCATGCATAATCATCCAACCTTAAAAAGGAAGTTCTTAAGTTACTTAATTTCTATATCACTGCAATAATATTGTAAATTAACAGAAACAAAATAAATGTTTTAAGCAGTGAGCTCCGTACTAACATGGAGTGACAGGTGAGCAGCCTAATTCTACGCTAGATATCACTCTTGATAATTGTCTCACTTCATGAAGGAGAGTTAGTTTTGCACTGAACTAACCTCGTTGAAACAGAGCAAGTGAGAACAATTAATTTTTTAAAATCACATTAAAATAAAAAGTATTTACAAAAATTTTATAGTTCAAAACCATTGAAAACATTTATATGTGAAAAAAAAAGTTTATTTTTTGGAGGCCCCCTAAGCTGGGCTTCCCAGGCATACATTTATATCAGGCCCCGATTATTTCTAGAAATTTAGCATTTCAAAGATGTTTTACCATTTGTACTCGAAGCGTTACTCTGGTAAGGAACTCGGGTAGGCGTGGAAATGCAACTTGTTGGTAAGGAATCATCAGTTATCATTTCAGTTTTTGAAGAAGTCGTCGAGGACAAGGATTGGTTTTTGAAAATCTGCAAGGACACAAGTTATTTAAGGCTACTTATTCTTATTGCATGTTCATGTTCAATGAATATTAACAAAATTTAACATAATGACAAAACACTAAGCCTTGAAAATATTACATGGATTCATATAAGAGCAATTTTATATCCTTGGCTAAAAAATGTAAACTAAGCTGGACAGCCAAGTATGTCAAAAATTTTACAAACATTTCTCTTCATGCACTATCCTGCACATTAGTTTAAATGTGAGGGGAAAATATTTCAAATAAATTAGTAAACAAAAAGTTGTAAGTGACATTACCATAGTTTGTCCCTAAATCACTAAAACAATTGAAAAAAAGTTTTAGCTGGAAAATGATTTTCGAAAATAAAAAAAGCTTCAAACATGCAGCAACAATGATATAAAACTACTGGTGAACAGCAAAACATTTAAGTTTAATTTTAATTCTTTTGAATTTTTAAAAATAAATATTTCATTTTATAAACAAATAATGAATCAAAAACTTTTTTTAAAAAGCTAGTAGTTTTTTTTAAAAACCTGTGACTATCAATTGAAGTACTTAATAATTAACTTTCCAAACTTTATCAGATATATTGCTGCCCAAGTTTTAAGATACCCTACACATGTTGAAAAATTCCCGAATTTGTGATTTTTGCAACATTTTTGCACTTTTCAAGCCCTCAACTATACAATTCGACATACAAGGAGGGCTAAAAATAATGCTAAACACATAATTTTAATGTCCAAACAGTGGAATCACACAGTAAACAGGGTGGCGACAGATCAGGGAAATCAGGGAAAAGTCAGGGAACTTTATTAATCAGGGAAAAATCAGGGAAATATCAGGGAATTTTGAAAAAATAACAAAAAATCAGGGAAAATTGATTTTATGAAGAAAAAAAAATTTTTTTTTTGCTTTACAAAATTAAATACTCTAATAATTATCTGTTCAAAAAAGTAAAATTAATGAGGTGCGATTATACACTGCCGCATATTTGTGCATCTTTTTTCCTCAACGTCAAAGTATTGAATGTTACTTATTAACCACAGGATGAACTTATTAAGATTGCTTCTGTGTCTGTTAGGTTGTTTATTTTACCTAGCTTGAAATTTCCTTTTACACTTTCAATGCTACATAAAATAAACAACCATACAGGCAAAGAGGAAGCCTTCATTAATGCCTTAGCTTGTTGCCTTTATTCCATTGTCTCGAAGTAATTAAGTACTGTAATCACGATTTCAAGAAGAAATCTTTGGTGGTTTTTGAATTAATACTATAAAAGCTTAAAAGTTATTACTTCTTTGGGTTTTTAATTTAATTGCTAAAATAGAACTTTCAATTAAAAAACTTTGTTTTTTGCCGTTATACTATTTTTTGTCGCCGCAGATTATAAAGGTTTTCTTTTCTTCAGACTTAAGTAATTTTTTAATTTTATAACCAAGTTGTATTCTTTTATATATTTTGATATTAACTAATTGCTTTTTTTTTTCTTGCATTCAAAGTTGTTTGTTACAAAAGCAATCTAAGATTTTTTTTCGTTACATACTGAAATCATTTGAAATAGAGTTAACTTGTGAACTTAAGTAAATATTTTTATTTACTTAAGTTAACAATATTTTTTTATTGTTAAAATGCTGTATTCATTCATTAAAACCTATATTCTTGATTAGAGAAAAGCTCCCTATGAATGGATGTCAAATGGTTTCATCTATTTTGCATAAATATGTCAATTAGTTAGATAAGAATAACTACATTACTTCTATTCTTTCACTATTACTTGTTATTCTTGCAACAATTATTATACTGTTTGAAAACTTAGTTCAAAATAATTTCAATTACTTTTAGTTCTATCATAAATACACATATGTTTTTAAGAGTAATTTTAATAGTTTCTTAAATTTCTTATGCTAAGTGGTTTCTGAAAGTAAAGTTTTTTTTTTTTTTTTTGAATTTTCTATAATCTTTCCATGTATAAAAATTTAATATACTGTTTTGTTGGTTTTTCTTTCCTTCCAAAAACATTGTCTATATTTTTTATAACCATTTTATTAAAAAAAGTAGCATCTTTTTAAAATATATCTTTAGTTTAACAACTTTACACAACTTAAAAAGTTTAAAATACTGCATTTAATACAAACATACAATGGATTTCAAGTAGAGCAAAGAAAGAAAACCATTATCATTGGTAACGTAAATCAGGGAACTTTGGTGATCTTAATCAGGGAAATCAGGGAAAAGTCAGGGAACTTTTTTTCACAGTTCCTGTCGCCACCCTGGTAAAGAAAAACGAGCAAGTATTATTACAAGCAGATGCACACGGATTTCGAAAAGTGTGAAAATCGGGACTGAGCCGTAAATGCGTAAGAAACGGTTAAGATGCATAAATTTTGCACCTAACCAGTACAATTTCGAAAAATATGCACGTTCTTGAACTCAAATTCTTGACCAGTTGTCAGTTTCTATGATTTTTGAGCATTTTTTGCTGAAAATCATGATTTTCCATGACCATTTTTGTTCCTAGTCGAAATACATGACTTTCCAGGTGTGCAGACACCCTGAAATTTTTACTGTACTACATCAATGAGGGAATGATCTTCATAGGCGGATTTAGGACTGAGTTCCTGGAGGGGCAGGATTTTTTTTAGCAACATTTTTATTGCCCTACACTCTCATGTTTTTGTCTGTTTCCTGTGATGCATTAGTACACGCTTTACTTTTTTGTGTGTAGTTTTCATTAATGTGTGTTTTCATGCTGTCCTTTTTGAATTGACCTTAAGAGAGGGAGCTGGTATCAAGAGAGTGACGCAGGGCTCCCTTTCATGTGGAAAATAGAACATCAACAATTTTAGGGGGCGGGGGGTTTCTCCCCCGGAGAAAATTTTGTAAAATGGATAGAAAATTCTGCATTTTGAAGCCTTATAAAGTTTAATTGGATAGACATAGAAATTGATAACCAGATTATACAGTTGTACAGTATTGTTCAAACTTTGTAAGAAACAGCTATTTTAAGTTTGAAAAAAAAAAAAAACTATAGATTTCTCATTACAACAACCTTTTTTTAATTATAAGTTGAGCAGAAAACGAAAAGGAATAGAGGTAGTGTATTTTTTTTTCTGGTTAAACAGATTAACAATATGCAGTAGAAGTAATTGGAGCCCACTTTGCTTAGGATTTTCAAAAACTTATCTAATTATTTTCAAGGACTCTAGAATAAATAAAATTATTTAACGCACTTCATTTGTACTTTCCAGTCTCTGATATTTAAGTACTTGATTGTAAATTTTTAATCCTGTTCTAACTTTGTGAGAAATAGCTATTTTAAATTTAAAAGAAAAAAGAAACCACAGATTTCTCATGACAACAACTTTTCTTCAGTTGCAAGTGGGGCAGAAAACGAATAGAAATAGAAGTAGTGTGTATTTTTTTCTGTGCTAAACAGATAGACAATATGCAGAAGAAGTAAGATAAAAGCAATCAATACAAAAGAATTTCCTAAATACTGCATTCGGGATTGAATAAATAGCAAAATATGAAATATGTGAGTCATAAAAATTTATTTCAAATGATATGTTACCAACGTGGGAACCATGATTTTTACATTTTTAATGCAGGATGAGGCAAGGAGCTGAATTTGACATATTCTGGCATTCCTCCCCCTCTACCATTTGTTAGAAATTTTAAAATTTAAGGTTTGTAGCCACACATTTCCAAATATTCAAGGTTTTCAAGCACATAAAAATGAAATTTGTTTTTTCAAGCAATTTCCATTTTTTAAGGAATGAATCATGAATTTTTTTGGGAGTTAGGGACCTACTTCAAAGCAGGGGCCCTAAGCAATAGCTTGTTTATCTTATATAGTCCTGGCCCCACAATGTATGCCCGTAAAAATTTTTAGGTCCAGAGATTTTCTCTTTAGAATCTTGATCTGTATGTGTTCTAATGTGAGAATATCTTGGGTAGACATGTTGAATCCTGCGCAAAATGATTTTACAGGCCATCAAAGATAGCAGCCATTTTGGTTCACTTGCTCATCACGTTTTTCGCAACGTGCGTGCCTATAAACTTTATTTTAGTTTCGAACTGCGGTTTTTGAGGTCTAGGAAGTCAATTAATGTATTAACTATATCAGAAAAGCAGCTCTGGAAATTTCCACAATTTTACTCAGACAATTGTTGTTTAACATTCTAGTCACTAAAAAGTGTACAAAAGTTAATAAATTTTCTATAATGCCCAGTTTACACTCGTGTTTATCACATACATGTTTCTTTAATAACACAATAAACGTAAAATACAAGACTAGTTACTTTAAAAAAAGGTTTCTACAGTCGGACCCCGATTTAACGAACCTCTATTTAACGAATCAGTTAAACGAACGAATTTATTATCACCTTGAATAATAAAAAGCATATGAAATTAGTAACACTTTAGTTTTGTGTGATGAAATGTCTGGAACTCAACTGATTTATTATATTACAAACGGATTCGTACCTTTAAACCTTATTACTCACATGACCGAAGGGAGTTTGACATAAACAAATAACTTAGTATCATGTTTTGGTCTATTTTGCGAGTTAACAAATTTTTCTTTTTCCCCGATTAAAATGAAGGCAATATTTAGCGAATAATAAACCCCAAAATAGCAAATTATTTTAAAAGCCGAAAAAAAAATGTTTTTAATTTGAGTTAGGAAATATTGTATTGTTTTCCAAATGTTACATCCATATTGTCCGAAGCAGAAAAAGACTTTTCGTGAAATTAGCAATTTTTGACGGGCGAGGACGGAACCAACGAATAGTGATTCTGAAGCTGAAAGCGATAGTGGAACTCCCATTAAAACTTTTTCAAATGCTTTACATGGCCTGGAAACTGTAACAACATATTTCAAAAGACTCAGTATTTTTTTTCTCTCCATAAATTTGAAAGATAACTATTTCAAGTCAAGTATCAAGGATTTATCCGAAACATCTATTACTCAGTAGTATAAAATTTCAAATTAACTAGCTTGTAATAAGTCGCAGAATGCTGAGTAAAAAGGGCAAACTTTCTAATTATGGATATTTTTGTGCAATTGCTTTTTGGGATATTAGATAAGGAAAGTGAATTTTTTTAAAAACATTTTCAAGCTCCGATTTAACGTATAAAAGTTTCACTCCCAATGAATTCGTTAAATCGGGGTCCGACTGTATCTGTTTTCGCATTGCATGTTGCTGCACTACGACGTCTGTATCATTTGAAGCCACAACCATTTGAACCATTTTGATCAGCCCAGTAAATATGTGAAACAATTCACAGGTCCGCTTCATCTAATGAGTTATGAAGTTCTTCGATGATCTGTCTCAAATCTCCTATGAAAAGTATTGCAGATTGCAACTCTTCATTAACTGTTATGCTGCTAACAATTGCTGAAAATGCAGCCTTTTTAGACATTTGTTCCATTTCCTTGCGAAAGAGTAACTGTAAATTTTCCTTATTTGATGCTGATGACCATAATCGTTCTACCTGCATAGGTACTAGTGTTTTTCTGTCAGTTACATCAAGGTTTATTGTGAACTTAGTTGATTCTCATTTCATCTTCTCAGATTATTTCACAGAATGCTGAAAATAACAATCGAACTAAACATGAAGTTCATAAAAAGAGCATACAGAAATGGATCCGTGCAGAACATTGCTGATAACTTCTTCAAAAGTTTTCATTTTATTTAGCGGACTTGTGACATGAAATAGATAACGAGGGCAGTTTTCATAGGGGATACTTTGCTAAATAGAAAATGTTCTGGCAAAAGATATTTCTGCAACTGTGCAAAGATAATATTTAGCTTGGTAGGTGAATCACCATCACATAATGTGTTCGTTGGAACCAAGTCATGAGCTAATATTTTCAATGCTTTCTCCCTTTTCTTTCGCTATTTCTATGTATCTGTACCCTTGTGAAAGTTGATTCCTTCCTATTAGCTTAGAAGTGATATTTTGTGAAGAACTGTGCGCATCAAAGCATGATAGGTTGACTTTCGAAAGTAAATCGGACGACTTCTTGGTTTTTGCAACAAATGTCTCCTGTCTAAACCGGCGGTACTGTTCTGATCAATCATTCAGGATACTGAGAAGGCTAATCTTGACACTACCATTCACAAGTTGTTTAGTGAGAATGCTGCCAAGTTGCACTGTTTGAGAAATGCCAAGGGGATTTCTATGTTGATACATAAAATCAACAAGTCTTTTGATATTTTCATCAAATTACTGGCTACGATTGCCTATAAAGACAATGATGCAGGACACTCTCACAGTGATCCACTTAATGAGAATTAATAAGACCACGAAACACATTGCATATCATTAAAATTTCATGATACTCCAAATGCCACTCGGCAACATACGTTTTCTCCTCTGCCCTAAAATCCCCCTCCCCCCCTCTCCGGCTGTTTTCTGTGACCTTTGAATCGTTCGTTCCAACCTGTCTGGCTTCACAGCATTGAATTTACCATTCTTCTTTTTAACAACAAATTTACCTTGAATGAATTTTTTCTACAAGTAGGAACACTTATTTTCCAGCGCCCTTATTCTCTCTATGTACCATGTTGCATATAGTAGATAATTGATACAGTCAAATTCACGAAGGACTGGAAACAGTAAATCAACAGTTTTAACGTAGAATTTTTAATTTTCTTCGCGATCAACAATAATCAAGTGTTTTACAAATGATACCAGTGAACGGAAAACTTCCCAATATCTGCACAGTTCCGATTTGTTACTACAACCCTTAACAAAAACTTCAAACTCCGTTTTTAAGCTTTCAATATTTGTGCGTAGCGATTGAATATTTATTTGACTTTTTTCCTCATCCTTTGGGCCAAGAGCATCCTGAACCATTTTTACTCACGTTGCAGAACTTCGCTTGCAGTTTAAAATCAACACCTCATAATGATTTTATCATGTATTTTGCAGTCTTCAGAGCTTTTTGTGAGCCAATAGCAGCAGCAAGCACTTTTGGAAAAGAAATTTTTTCCTGAAAAATGTATCTACTAAGCCTATATTAATGGAAAATTCCTCACCTCTGTGACAGACCTTATCAATGTCATTATTTCTGAGTTGAAAATAAATGATGGAGGAGAAATACATTAATAATGGGCATTCTACCCAAATTATAAATTGCCTATATATTCTCAAATTTACTAAATACTATTTTTTTTAAACTACTAATCAAGCCGTACTTTAACTAAGACAGCTTAATATTATACTCCAACTAATCATTAAAATACATGATTGTTTTCACAAGATATTAAATTGGCCTCGATTTTTAAATATTAATTTTTTTTTTTTAAATTTTTGTGAACAAGTCATTATTTTATTATTTTTTTATTTATGGGTAAAATAATTGGAACTTAGCTGGCCATTGTTTATGGTTACTTCTAGTAGGTAACACTTTCATGTAAGAACGAAAAAAAAAAGGTTTCAAAATTAAAAAAATATTTGCGTTCAAAAGTAACATTTTCTGGAGAATGACGTAAAAACGTCAGAGATATCTCACGTAAAAATTGTGGAAATAGCCAGAGCGGCTTTTATGACGTAACTATAACATTAATTGACTTTCTAAACCCAAAAAATCTCAGTTTAAAACTAAAATTAAATTTATAGGCATGCACGTTACGAAAAACGTAATGAGCAAGTGAACCAAAATGGCGACTATCTTTGATGGCCTGTAAAATTATTTTGCGCAGGATTCCACGTGTCTACCCAAGATATTCTCACATTAGAACACCTACAGATCAAGATTCTAAAGAGAAAATCTCTGGACCTAAAAATTTTTACGGGCATACATTGTGGGGCCTGGAATAATAGGCATATTCGGCCCCGTTTGTAATTTACTCTTACCTGCAGATTTTTGCTTGATTTTTTGTAATTTTTACGAAAATTCGTCAGTTTTTATGGTTAAAGGATTTTTACGATTTTACCAATCTTTGTTAGGTTTTTATAGACTTTTATAAAATTTCAGCAAATTTTTCTAAAACTTTTGATGACTCAATTATTTAGATTTCAATAATGACAAAGACTGACTCACTTAGACTTAGATGATTATGACTTACCTTACTTTTTAAACAGTATTTATAAAGTAAGTAAAATTGTACTCTCCCTCTAAGTAAAAAGATTCATTTAATCAAAACACAATGATAACTGAAATTTATTCAGTTTGTGACAGTATTTATTTTCTCTCTCTCTCTCTCTCTCTTAAAAAAGAGAGAGAAGGAAAAAAACTATGTTTTTTAGAATTTTTCAAAAGGCCAATTAATCTACTAAGAACATAAATATTATGCACAAATATACTTTAAATGAGGACACAAATCATAACGAGTAGATCGTTCTGTTAGCGCGAATGGGGTGGGGGAGTTTTTCCCCCTTTGCTTTAGGTTCTAATTTGTTAAAACAATCGTCAATTATTATGTGTTGCAGCTTAATGCATAGCTCGTTTAGCCTATATTTTCATTCATATACTTGCCCAAGTGGTTTTCGTTTCAAAATAGTGAATTCAGACACATTTTCAGCACCCCAGTGACAGCTGTACTATTTGTATTTAATGTTCGTTTTTCTTTTTTTTCCTTTTCTTTTCTCCCATCAGAAAAGGACATTCGCTTTTCTCTTCATTTTCGTTAAACTATTCAGAAAAGAAAAGGTCATGATTTTTTTGTTTTAAGATTTTGGAAGATGTGTTGTTACTATATAAAGTTCTCCAAAACTGGGGGGCATTGCCCCTATGCCCCCCCCTATAAATCCACCCATGCCCTTCTGAACTATTCAAAAAAGAAAAAATAATAATACATATATATATATATTTTTTTAATTTTTGGAAGATGTGTTGTTACTACATGAAGTCCTCCCAAAACTGGGGGGGGGGGCATTGCCCCCCTCTGACCCCCCATAAATCCGCCCATGATGATCTTACTGGTGTATATGACCTTATTTTGCACACCCACTTGAAATATATATTGATACCATGGACACTTCGCGGCACCCCTCGCCTCTTTCTACAACACCCCAGGATGAAGAGAATCTGAGGGGACATGATTGAGCTGTTAAAATTGATTTAAATAGATTAACATATATTTTCGAGCTATAGTTTTGCATAGAAAGAAGAACCAGAACTCATTACCTTGAGTTTTTAAAGCCCACACATATCTTGAAATCATGAAAAGTTACTTTTTCAACACAATTGTAGGGGTTTGGAATGGATTGCAAAACAGTAACCTTGTAATACAGTTTGAGATTCTGATGTATACAATCTCAGGGGAGGGGGGAATCCATTACACAAAACGCGGAATGAGGAAAAGTATTATGAATACATTTAGATTAAACTGCACGTTTTTTAATGTAAATATCAAATATTTTGGAAGAAAATTCGACTTACACTTTCAGCACACTTTAATGATGCTATAGCCTTTTCTGGAAACACATATTCAGCAGGTTTTGTCTTGGTGGCTAAATTCAATAAAAATAATCAATATTTATTACACACAAATCTAAGCATATTGAAATAACAGATAAAAAATTTAAGTATAAGATATGTGCAGAATGGGTAACGATTTAAAAGCATTAAAAATGAAATGAAATATCCATTACAATCATTAGGCAACTTTGATAGAACTATGAAGCTTTTTTACAGTTTCAAAAATTATATGTTTATAAAAAAAAATTAAAAATTACAAACTATATTTTTTTTATAACAGACAGTCTTCTTTATACTTTCAAATGAACATAGAAGAAAAACTAAGAAAAAGTCATCAAACTGAGTAGTTGTTTACACGAAACTTTAAATTTTATTTTCAGCAAAAAAAAAAAAAAGAAAAAAGTTTAAAACCTCAGCACCAGATGGAAAATTCCAGAAGTATTTTCAAAATTTCTTTAAATTTTGCTGTGATGGCAGCATTAGGAAACATATAATGAAATATTTTACCAATGCTTGTTGTCTTTGTACGTGCCATGATTTTTGAGTCTTTAATGTCCACAAAAGTCTAATTCATTGTTTTTAGCCACATGAGATTCAAGAGGCCGCTATTCGAAGCTACAGGTTTGGCAAATATTGGCACTGATTGCTGTGGTCAAATATTTAATAACTTAAATTATACTATTAAAAAAAATAAACTGACAAAGTAAAATAATAAAATAAGCAGATATAAGGTAGAATATGCTAAAAATGCTTACAATTTTTTAAAAAATTGAAACATTTTTAAGGTGCAAAAGGAATAAAATCTCAAACACTGCATGAAGTTTTCAGTGAAGAATGAGCTTGATGTTGGCAAGTTTCTGAAAATGAAATTAAAAAAAGTAATAAAAAATTATTAATAGTGGAAATTCAGTAAAGTGGAAGTCTTGAACAAGTCAACTGTCTTCCATGCACTAAATTTGAGGTCGGTTTTGCAAACAAAAAAACTCCTCCCCCCCTTCAAAAGAATCAGATTTTTTTTTTGGAGGGGGTACTCTGCAAAAAATGAGTTAATTTTTTTACAAGTTCATTTAATGTACCTGTACCTTTTTTAAAATAAACCACAAAAAATTCATGGATTAAAGATACATTTCAGCATTTTTCAAGGTTTTCAAACACTTGAAAATGAAACTTTAATTTCAAGCAGTTTTTGAGGTTTTTTAAAAGGATACAAACCAGGGTTCATTGATTTAAATCAGCTTGATTTAAACTGTGATTAAAATCATGATTTAAATCAAGCGATTTTTTTAAACAAAATCATTAATTAAAATCAGTTGATTTTACTTTTATAAATTATTTTACATTTTTAGAATGCATTGCCCTAAATTTAACTACACTGCATTATACTATCTTAATTTCAACAGGCAAAACTACTTATATCCCTCTTTCTGTGTGTAACATATTTTCACTCTATTGCTTTTACTCCAAAATTAAAGTTTAGAACAAAATAAAAATTTGGAGTTTTTCTTATACATCATGACTAACATAGTGCAGAAAAGTAATCGTTCAACAGATTATTTTACACTAAATACGTACATGATAATGGAAACCTCATCCTTAAGCAAAGCATAAAACAAAATCACATCTTATCTAAGCATTGTAAGGTATTTATATATATTAAAATATTATTGAATAGTTTTAAAACTTATCTTGATTTTAAAAGTAAATTGAATTAATTCAACTATTGTATCAAATATATTATGTTTATAAATGTAAAGTAATTATTATCTACAAATTTTTGAACATTTAAAAAAAATATTTTAAAAAATCTAATTTAAATAAAAAAAATCCAACTTTTTTGATTTAAAAAAAATAAATAAAAAAAATCACTAACCCTGGTACAAACCAGGTAACAGCAACAGATAGTGTACAGTTAAAAGCCAAAATTTTATCTATTTTGCAATTTTCACTTTGAAATTGCAGTTCCACTTATGCTCTACTTTTATACCATTTTATTTTAAAAGAGATTTCTAACCTTTTGAAACATTTAAATATTCTTTTAGGAATATTTCACACTAAAGAGGTTATTTATGATTAAAGTTCCAGTAGCTCATGATAAGATATAAAACTAACTTTTTTCTCCTTGATCTATTTCATCAGCAGTTACAACTTCATAAAATGGTCCGATTAATGACATAAATTTAGAAACTTTCTCATTGTATGACATGGTTTCGATCACCTAAAAAGAGAGAGAGATTTATTAACACAAATATCTAGTTGATGCTTTAAATATAACAAAGCATAAAAAATTATGCATTTTTCGCTAACAGAAAGCATTATATATCAAATTTAGATGATAAAAAATTAATTTATGGAATAATCACCTTTTTCAGCTCATCAATGTATTTGTCCATGGCAGTTTCCTTAGACATAGCACCTAAAGCATTCCAAGCATTCCTAAAGAAACAAAAAGTTATAATGTGTTTTAAAAAGCAGCAAACTTAAATGCTTGTTAAAACACAGCAACTTTCAATTCAAAGATATACAAACAGTTGAGATCGGGTTGTGGGTGCTTGGAGCAGCTAAATCGTAGAGGCTGTAAGGAGTAAGGGGGTAGATAGCTTTAAGAGGTCCATTCATCCTCATTGGGGACTAAAAAACTGACTAGAACCAGCCTAGCTGTACTTAAAACCTGTTGGTGGTGGTTACATTTGTATTTGTATCAAAGAAGTAAGTGATTACTAGAGATGGTACAAAACGCAATTTGGCCAAAGTGTCGAATAAAGAAACTTTGGCTGCTCTGTGTGTATAGTTTTAGCATTTAAATGCACAATAAACGCATAAACAACATCATGTAATTCTCCTTATACTTTACTACTCTTAGTTTTTTCAACAGTTTCAGCTTACTGTGATTTTTTATTTAAATTAATATGAATCACCAGTTAAACAACTTGCTTTATCGGATGCATTGCAAAGGGAAATCTTGCGTGTTGCAGTGGATACCTGCACATGTAGGCATCGAGGGGAATGAGTGTGGGGACGCTCTGTCCAAAGAGGCACGTGGTCTTGACCAACCTCTCCCCACCATCACACTTGCAGATGCGAACGCAGTGGCCAGATGCAGATTTCTAAACCAGCCCTTAAAGAAACCTTTGATAACCGACTTCGACTTTCCTAGAGACACCACGACTACACTCGCCCGGCTCAGAACAAAGCATTACAACGGAATTAAAATACTTCCTGACGGGACAAGAACTTATCCTTACTGCAAGAACTGCCTAGAGACCCAACTCACACCAGGACACGTCTTTTAATGCCCAAGCATTATTGCAGCGATCTTGGGCTTTCTACCAGACAGAGATCTGTTGCAGGAGGCCCTCTACAGTCCTGAGCCACCGAAGCTGGCGACTGCGGTCCTTCGGACCTTCAACAATATGTAGCACAATCTCTGGACACATCATCATCATGAATCACCAGTTAGGATTTGCTTTGCACTGGTAGTACCAGAAAAGCACATTGTTTCTAATTTTTCATTAGAATAAATGTTAAAAAGCATCATTTGGAACATTTAAGGCTTGCTCTACAATTAAGTTAATGTTTATAATAACCAACTGATATGTGTGATCAAATATTAAATCACAGAATTATCCAATATTAAAGTACCTACTATTTAGATTATGTCTTAATATTAATCTAACTATCCTAACATTCTTAATGCAAAATGTTCCAATTTCTTACTAGTCTATCATATAGTATTTATTTTTTGTGAAGGATTTAACAATCTCACAAGTTAAAATATGTTGACAGATTAATGCATCTATTTAGAAAACTGAAATATTGTTCCTATAACTATTAAGTAAAATATAATTTTAAAACAAATTACTTAAGGATGCAGTCGCATGTCCATCCTTGTATGCATAAATAACATCACTATTGTTTTAGTTTCAAAGCTAGAAGTATTTGAAGAATGTTAATTGCAGTATATTAATATAGTTGCATTTTAAAATTTTAAAGTTTT
Source organism: Uloborus diversus (assembly GCF_026930045.1). NCBI lineage: Eukaryota > Metazoa > Arthropoda > Arachnida > Araneae > Uloboridae > Uloborus > Uloborus diversus. Next base: position 170,899,351 of record NC_072734.1, read on the forward strand.
TTAATAAAATTATAAATTAAATATCACGTAAAGTAACTTATAATAGAATACATTGCTAATAATAAATGTTTTATTGACTGTTGAATGAATTCTGGCTTCAAGGGTTCAATACACACAAATTTTGAAATTAATTAATTTGTTATGATTTATCATAAGGTACAATTTTGAATTTAAAACACAATGTCAAATTGTAAAAAAAAAAAACTTGCAACATTAATTGTTTCACGCCGAATCGCAGCTTATGGTTCGGCCAGGTCGAAGCTTTGTCCCATCTCTAGTAATTGCTTAAACTTTTATTGATACAGACAAAAACTGTAATTAGTTGATTACAATCTCAACAATAAACAACAAAAACCAAGAAAGTAAAAAAAAAAAAAGTAAAAAAAAAGAGAGAGAGAGAAATCAGATGTGTTGAACTACAAGAGAGATAATTGCAGTAAAACCTTGTTTATCTAGGTTAACTGGGCCAAAGGCAATCCAGATAATCCAAGCAATATTAATAATACTGCCATGGGCAGGTAAAAGGGCAGTATCTGCCGAAATGAGTTTTTGAGATGTTTGAAGAAACATGTTTTTGATTCCATACTAACAATAGGGAAACATTGGAATTGTACGTTTTTTCATGTTTTTCTCAGAGGAAACCAAATAAGCTAAAATAAGAAATAACAACATCAAAAAGCACAAATTGCAGATTACTGCAGACACGTGTTTAGGCATTACAAGGAAAGTCTTTTTTCATTGCAAAAGAAATGAGCTTATGTCAGACGTCTTTTCATTCATAAGCTCATTTCTCTTGCATTGAAAAAAGCGTTCCATGTCATGCCGAAACACGTGTCTGCAGTAATCTGCAATTTGTGCTTTTTGACCTTGTTATTTCTTATTTTTTTAGCATAAAGGCATTCATTGAACAAATAAACTAACTTGTACAATAAAAGTAACGTAAAATAGGTGAAAAAAACGCAACAAAAAATTTGCAATTACTGCCCTTTACCTGCCCATGGCCGAACAAGCAAAACGAGTCCATAAATAAGCACACTTGTGGTTCAATACATGGCCTTAACCAAAAAATAATTTCAGGGAGGGTTTAAAAACTTTCATGCGGAACTTTGCGCTATTTGTGCTAATGTTCAAGTCATCGGGTTTTCTATTATAAAAGCGTTTTATGCAATTAATATACATATGAAAAACATTTGAGTTTTGGAACAGTATTTTTTGGAAATTTTAAAAAAGAAACATTTAAATCTCAAAAAGAACTTTTTTTTTGGGGGGGGGGGGGGTTGAACCCTAAGAACGCTCCATCCCTGTATACGGCCCTGGTTCAATATGGTAAAAAGAAATGCTTTGTAACAAAATGATGTTATTTGAATTGTTCACAAGATACAGTAAAAATACAACACAATAACAACAAAAAATGCCAATCTTTGCAACTTATTACTTAAAAGAGTAAAATCATCAGCAAGTGATAGCCACAGCTTTTGAATATGAACAACAGAAGCTTTTAAGTTTCAATATACAAAATATAGTTTCAGCCAGTAATTCAATAAACACAGGGTGCGGAGAAAGTTCCCACAATTTTGTTTAAAACGTTTTTTTTGGCATTAAAATCGTATGTTGGCGATTTATTTGGCACATATTGTTTATTGGCATTAAAAGTATTTGGGGTTTAATCATTTGTTCTTTGTTAGTTCATTGAGTTAGTGAGCTATGAATCGTGAAAATGTGGGTGTTACTGTTGTTGAAGTTCAGAAGAAGGGAACGAAAAAGTTAATGAAAACAGCCGATATTATTCGAACGACTGGATTCAAGAGTAAAACAGTCTATGGCGCTGTGAAACGCTACAAGGAGACTGGAGGGACTGTCAACCGTCCACAAAGTGGTCGTCCAACCACTGCAAAATGCCTGGAATGAGATAACGGTGGATGTGTGCGAGAGCATCGTCGGCAATTTCAGACTGCGGCTCCGTAAATGTATTGAAGCCCAAGGAGCCAATTTTGAACAATTATTATAATTTTTTTGTTTAATGTTATTATTATTATTTCAATAAAGAGTTTTTATTGATTTAACTTGTTAATTTGTTGAATTATGTGTTAGTTACAGCCTATTGAAATGCCTAATAAAATTGTGGGAACTTTCTCCGCACCCTGTAAAAATGAAAATTCAAAGTACTTTACCATTTATTTCTGGCTGACATGTCCCAAATTGATGGCTTTGAAGTTTTACATGGGCCATCAATTGCTTGCTTCTGAAATGCGTACAACTTTAATATTAAGTCCTCAGATGGTTGAAAAGTACCTAGTTAAATAATTATGTTTATAATTTTAATGAAAAAAATTACACCACCAATAGAACACAGAAAACAAACAGGTTGATGAATAATTTAAATTCAAAGCTTATTTTTCTTTCTTTCATGCAAAACCAACAAACATTAAAAAAAAAGAACTTAAGTTGCTGAAACAAAAGTATTCAGAAACCATGCGTTTAAATATTCGACATTCATGTAAAGCTAATTTGTTTTTAATATTTATTCAATTGTAGTCTCCAAAATTTCGTGACTGCCTTTATTAATTATCATTTTTTTTAAAGATGGCTTGCGTTTCTAAGCAAAAAGAAACATTTTATTAAAAGAAAAACGATCAAATTTGGGGATTAAGTAGGGACACATTGAGAAGACAGAAGGGCTTTCAGAAGAAAATTAAGAATAAAGCTCAATATGAAATAATTAGGGATGCACCGGATAGTGATTTAGCCGGATATCGGATATCCGATGCCCCCTTACCTGCCGGATTCGGATATCCGGGCCGGATATCCAGCATTTCGATTGCATTGCTTGTTCGCATATTTTTCTACAACGCCGTTTCAAAACAATAAATCAAACTTGTTCCACATATCATTTCTTTAAAAAACTGTTAAGTACATTCAAATGTACTTTTTTAGAGCCTTTTTTTTTGTTTTATTTCGACAGATTTTTTCCGAAAGAGACAAACTTTCGGCAAAAAAAAAATTCTGTATGTAATGTACACATGGTTTAAACTTTTAATTATTCATAGTTGAAATCGTAAAGGTCCTATAATGAGTCGTATTTGTTATTAGATTTGCATGACGTGTAGAAATTTTTTTAAACTTCATCATAAAGTAATAGATTTTCTTGTTTCCAATTTAGAAATAACAAAAAATAAAACTTTGCTTTGAAATCATTTTTATTACAGATAATACACGCGTAAAATTTTTCTAACATACAAGTTAAAAAAGAAAATATTAAAACAGGACCAGTTTGACTCAAAAAATAAATAAATAAACTTAATTAATCAACTTAAAATTTTACTTTAATTCCAGAAATAAAGGTACATTTTCTCTAAAGATGCAAATTAGCATCTTAAATACAGGGGTGCCCCCCCCCTAAGAGCAAGGGCCCAACCCCTAAAAACCATAAATACCCCCGCCCCCCCCCAAATAGAAAGCCCAATAGATAGAGGTTTTTTTTTGTTTTTTTTTTTTGTGGATGGTTTTTTTCCAGGTAGATTTCAACTCATTTTTACGGAAGTGGAATAATTTAAAAAAGGGGGAGAAAACTTTTACGGATAACTAAAAATGGAAAAAATAAAAACGCAACGCAAAATTTTGGATATAAATGAAAGGATTGTAGCATGTGTAGAAATATACAAGCAAATATAATTTCGAAAATAGTTCGTTTGTTGCGCGCGCTGGGTGCAAGCATCGACTACGTCATTGGTCACTACATATTGGTTTCTTGATGGTTCTTCATCCTTTTAGTATCACTGAAAACGGAAGTTTCCACACCGTACTACTCTAAACATTGCTTTGTTTCAGTGCAACTATTCCGCATTTTTCATTAGTTTCTTTCATTCTTCGTTTTAATGTTCATGAGATATAATGGTACCAAAGCGTGCATTATTAAATTATTAATACACTGTAACTATATTATTGTTTTATTTACATGTCTCTCTCCCATTGACCATTAATTTTGTACATTGTAACACAGTTTTATGTTGAATAATACAGCTTTTTTTATGCAAGAAACGGTAATATATAGTTAAGAAATGGTTCAAAATAGTGTGAGAGGTGTTTACAAATGCCTAAAATTTTTTAGTGTGTTTCTAAAAATCCGAATTCATACATTTTCTACTACGCTAAATTTCAACTTACGCGAGAGGAGTAGTGGAATGCATTCCTCCCGCAAGTCGGAACTTACTGTATTTTAATTTTCAACACGGCCGCTCCTCCGACTTCAAGCGCTTTGACATGAACCATTTCAAGGTCGACTTTTCACTTCAGCGTGTTAAAGCAGAGAGAGTGAGAGAGGGAGGGAGAAATTATTGGCAACATACCGTCAGCAGATTCGCGAAGGAGAGGGGGGGGGGGGGGACGACGCGGGGGAATGCCAGAAGCTAGGTTTGAAGAGGAATGGTCGTTTTTGAAGCCAGTGGCGGATCTAGCCGATCATTTTGGGAGGGGCCATCCAAAATTTTTGAACAAACTCTCGAGAAACTTTATTAAAATGAATGATTCTAAAGGGAGATTGAGTGTGTGTGTTTGGAATCCACCCTTCCTAGAAATATTTTACCTTAGAGGCTCTAAAAATCTGATTTTAAGCTATTTTTACACGTATTAATAAAGCGATGAGGATTCGTGAGTTCTCCCAACGAAACATTTCGAAATTAAAGCCATAAATACGCAAATTTAGGCTCTCTTTGGTCTCGAGAGCAATAGGTGACTCTGAGGACAACAGCATTTAGAGAACGTCCAAGTGTCTAAAGTTGGAGTCAAGATATGATGCAAACGAATGAGAAAAATTTTAGGAATAATAGGAGAGATAGTATAGGGTAGGATTTTTCGAGGGACAGAGATATAATTTCTCTCCCAATTAAGGCCGAAATTTCTTTTAACGTAAAAAACATGTGTTACATTTTGCTATTTTTTCATAATATTTTCGTTTTTTTCTCCTTAAAAAAAAAAAATCCTACAATCACAAGGCTTTGGGAGGGGCCATGGCCCCCCTCTAGATCCGCAATTGTTTGAAGCAGCAATTAAGAGAAAGCATCATCGAAAAATTTATGAAACAGTGAAAGCTTTAACTGGAATTTTTGCAAAAGTAAATTGAAAATTAAACCCTCATTTCGTACCGGATAACCCCACATCAACCCCGGATATCTCTCACATGTTTACCGGTTAACTGCCCGGATATCCTGCAAAAAACTGTCGGATATCCGGATCTGGAGTGGCTTGCTGGATCGGATACCTCATAGTTCCGGATAGTTAAAAAATCAGCCGGATACCGGATAGTTACCGGATATCCGGTGCATCCCTAGAAATAATGAAAGCTTTTTATTTAAAATTGAATACTTTAAAGGGTCTTTTTACAACAGGTTCCCCAAATGATACGTAATTGAAGCAGTTTGAAGGACCCGAGAGAATTTTATGTTAAGACTCTCCCAAAATAGAATGTTTAGTATATTTTTGGTATTAATAACTTGATTAATGAAAAACTGTCCTTGTCAATAGAACAATAAGAATCGGCAGAAACCTTCTTAGACACTTTTTATCAACAATTTCGATCCCCCCAACCCCTTTGACGCAAACACACTGTACCTCGCCCTGTCTTCCTCCTTTTTACATGTTACGCTGTTTTTTTGGCTGCATTTGAAAGAATACGCCAGCGCGACCCGGTTACCGTAATTCTACCTATAAATTTATTGATAGAGAAAAGTGAAACAAGATGTCAATGAACGACACTAAATGAAACTAACGGTGTAAACTCGCAGGTTTTCAAGCCGAACTTCTGAAAAAGAAATGCGAAACTTACCATTGCGAGGCAAACTATTAATGATTTCAACAGCAGCCATGAATTTATCACGGGTTGTCATTTTTTGAAACCGCTATTACCACTTAATGCTTATATTTGTAACCAGTTCGAAAAACTCATCGCCACTCGCAACGTTCAAGAAAAAAATAGTACTAAAATATAAACAAAGTAGCCAGTTGCGGATAAGATCTATATGTGGCCCTAACAAAAATACAAATATCAAGACAACTAAATCCAAACAAGTTATTTGAAAAAATGAATATATTTTCAAATAAAATGCTTCTTTTAAGGTTGAAATTAACTTTTTTAAAATTTTTTTAAAGAATTAAACATTTTGGATGTGCAAAAATCAGCTGACCATGCACCTCAACTTTCGTAAAACGTGTTTCGTGTTTGTTGTGGTTTTGCGAATTTCTTGACTGCTTTGTAAATAATTAAATTTAAAATTGGTATAAAAACTTGACAACTAAGTTAAAATGGGAACTAAAGTAGCTGCTTCTAAAAAGAATAACAAAAAACTTAATAAGAAAAAGAAAGGTAAAGTTATGAAAACCGAACGTAAAAAAATATCGAGTGCCTCTCAATCTAATGAAGAAAATCAAAATGTTTCGGCAGGCGAAGATGCGGAAAGTGATGCTAGTTCCGTTGAAATGAGTGATTGTGAAGAATATGAAAAGAACCCAAGGCTTTTGAAAACAATCAAATTGCGGAATTTGTTACCTGTCAAAAGTAAGAAAGGATTACTTTACAGATCTGAAGTCGTTAAAGACCAGCAATTCGATGCTGAATCCTCGATTCAAGATGTCAATGCTGAAAATTCTACCAGTGTGCGTCAACAGTCTTTAGTCCAACGTTTTGTCACTCAACGCAAAAAGTTAGATGCTTTGAAGCAAAAGATAGCATTGCTGTGCACATCCATTATTGAAGATCCTCAGAGCAATATCATCGCACTTAAAGAACTCATAACATCGCTGCAAAATCCTACTACTGATATGATTGTCAGTGAGAAAAGAATTTTATGTTTTTCTCTGGTGAATGTTTTTGTTGATATACTCCCAGGATACAAAATAAGACCTCCCGGTGAGTCTGATAATAAAGTTCAGTTGAAGAAAGAAACAAAGAAATTGGTCGCTTTCGAAACTAATCTCCTAAAATATTATAAAAAATACCTCGATCATCTGAATGATTTAATCAGAGACATGAAATTGAAAACAAATTTAGAAGGTGCTTCTCAAGTGAAGATAAAAGCAGTGAAAGAAATAGGATTTGTAGCTGTGAAATGCATGTGCGAATTGCTATATTCTAATTTCAATTTTAATTTCTTTAAGAATATTTGTAATAAGCTTGTGCCTCTAGTTCTTGAAGATGACGATGAACTAGTCAATATGGTATGCTTGTCGTTTGAAAAAATGTTCAAAGCTGATACTCGTGGCGAAGCGGCGTTCGAATTGGTGAACCAAATCGTGCATTTCATCAAGGCGAGAAAATTTGTTGTACCGCCAGCTTTGTTACGATCATTTCAGAGCTTAAATCTGAGAGAAGCGAGAGTAAATGTGGAGAAAGTGGACATGACGAAAGGCCGCCAGGAATGGCGCATGATGTCCCGAACAGAACGGCGCAACAAGAAAAAATTAAAAGATTTAGAAGCTGAATTGAAAGAAGCTGAAGCTCACGAAAGTGTTGAAAATGTCAAAAAATATCACACTCAAACCCTTAATAAAGTATTTTGGGTATTTTTTCATATTTTGAAAGATGCTGATAAGATAACGCTTATTGCACCAGCTTTGGAGGGTTTATCAAGGTTTGCATATTTGATTAACTTGGAGTTCTTTGATGATCTTAACACCGTTTTGTGCAGTTTAATGGAAAGTGGAAAGCTTAGTGATATTGACAAGCTTCATAGCGTCTATACACTGTTTACTATTTTGGCTGGTCAAGCAGAATCACTTCATATAGATCCACATAAAATTTACTGTCATATGTATCAAGGGTTATTAAATCTTAATCATTATACCAATGTTGCACATTATGACTTGGTTCTTAAATGTTTAGAATTCAACATCTTGAGAAAGCGGAAGAAAATATCATCAAGTAGAGTGTTGGCTTTTACGAAAAGAATTTCAACTGTTAGTTTGCATACACCATTCCATGCTTCTTTAGGTCTTCTGAGTGCAGTGCGGAACATTCTGTTGAATGTTAAAAGCAGTGATATTCTTTTAGATTCGGAAAGTTTATTCGGGAACGGTATATATCTGCCCGAGATGGAAGACCCAGAACATTGTAATGCCACGTCCACAAGATTGTGGGAATTTCATATCTTGAAGAAACATTTCAATCCTGTGGTTAGGTTGTATTCACAGTATCTGTTGCATGGTTGTCCCACTCAGGGCAGACTTGCTCTTCCAGAAAAACTTCTGAAAGCAACTCCAGAGGAAACGCTAAACATGTTTGCCGATATTGTTGAAAAAAATAAATTTGACTTTTTGGAAGATGCTGACGAACCTCCGAAGAAAAAATTCAAATTTGATGATTTGGGTAGTTTTTCTTATGAACAGAATATAAGCTTAGACATTTCTAAAAAAGAGGTTAAAAATGTAAATTTTAGGCATTGTTTGTCTGTTTGAAATATCTGAAATTAAATGCTGTTGAGAGCTCAGAAAAGAGTGGACTGTATTATGAAAATTTTGATTATTTTATTGATGCCAAGGTGGGCATTGAATTGATAAGGTTCTTTACATAGGCCAAGGGGCTGTTACATATATGTGCAGGGCACAGCTGAAATAGTTCTTCACATAGGCCAAGGGGCCGTTACATATATGTGCAGGGCACAGCTGAGGATTACTTCCTCACTCGTTGAGCATCCAATTGCTTCTGCTAGCTTACTCTTACTTGCCGTAGGTGGCGCTGCTGTAGGGCGTGACAGGGCACACCGAACATTCCGCCCGGCGTTGAAATGTTGATTTCAACAAATTATTATAACAAATAATCAAATATAAATAGTAAAAAAAAAAGTTATATAAAATGACTAAAGAAATACAGAACATTCACATACAATTCAAAATTACACACAATATAAAATTCTACAGGTAAATCTTTATACATTCTCAATAGGCAAAACTGCAATTTTTGTAATTGGTCTTTTGTATATACCATTTTTAGTCTGAACTGTAACAACTCTTACATGGTTGTCTTTTCCGTAGAATATCTCACTAATTCTTCCCAATAACCATTTACAGGTAGGAAGGTTTTCTTCCTTTACAACTACCATATCTTCAATTTTTACATTTTGTTTAGCAAACAACCATTTATTTCTCTGGATTAATGTGCTCAAATAGTTATTTGACCAATTCTTCCAGATATTTTGAACCATTTTAGTTGTTTTCTGCCATAAATTAAGTCTATTATTATTTAACCCAGTTAAGTTAGGTTCAGCGATAGTATTAATTGGTCTACCTATGAGAAAATGTCCAGGAGTTAGAACATCTAAATCATCAATATTTGACGTTAAAGGAGTTAGAGGGCGTGAGTTCAAAATTCCCTCTACTTGAATAACAATTGTTAAAAACTCTTCATAGGTTAATATTGTATCTCCTACAGTTCGTTTGAAATAATACTTGAAAGACTTGACTCCTGCTTCTGCAAGACCATTAAAATTTGGTGCTCTTGGAGGTATAAATTTCCATTTTATATTTTCCTTAGTTAAAAAATTGTACAGAGAATCATTTTGTTTATTGAAAAGATCCCTCAATTTTTTAATTTCTGAATTTGTACCCTCGAAATTCTTTGCATTGTCACTAAATATTTTTTCTGGTTTACCTCGTCGGGCAAAAAACCGCTTTAAACAAGCAATACATGCTTCGGCAGTTAAGTCATTTACGATCTCTAAGTGGATTGCCTTTGTTGCCATGCAAACAAAAATACAAACGTATATCTTGTGATAGTTACCTTTCCGTTGACCCTTATACTTAATCAGAAATGGACCACAATAATCAATAGCACAAGAATTAAACGTAAAATTAACATTAATCCTTTCTGAAGGTAATTCTCCCATTATTTGTTGAGAAGGGATAGGTTTTGCCTTAGTACAAATAACACATTTGATGAACAATCTGTCTAGCAATGTTCCTGCCATTAAGTGGCCAATACAATTGCCTAACCGAATTTAACAAAGCTTGTGGGCCATTGTGAAAGTTTTTATTATGAAAATAAAGAAAAATAAGTTTGGTTATCTTATGCTCAGACGCAATATAATGGGATGCCTTTGATTATAGCTTAAATTTGCATTGTTTATCCTACCACTTACTCTAATCAAACCATTTTTATCAAGAAATGGATCAAAATATTTTAACTTACTCCTTGAAGAGAGTGGCAAACCTTTTTTCAAAGCCAAAATTTCTTCAAAAAAGTACTTACTTTGTACAAGTTGAAGAAGAAAAATTTTAGATTTTTCCATTTCATCCGAACTGATGGGGCCTGTTAGTTTACTACCTGGTTTTCTACAGTTATTGTGAAACCTAAAAAGTAAACTAATCACACGAATTAATTTCAAGAAACTCTTAGTAATACTAAAGAGGTCCTCAAAAAATAAGTTGTCATGTACAGTCAACAGGGAAGTGGTATTTTGTTTCAGTTCTTTCGCAAAATGTTCTTCACTGTAATTAGATTCTGGGTTTGAGTTGAAGGTCCAGTTGTCATCTGCAAAGAACTCAGGGCCATCCCACCAAAGCTTGTTCGTAGAGAGCGAAATGGCGTCTTGTCCCCGGGACAATGGGTCTGATGGGTTACACTCGGAAATCACGTGTTTCCAGTCAAAATTTTTAGAAAGTTCCTGAATCAATGATACTCGATTGCTGACGAATGTCTTGAGAAGGTGTGGTGAGGTGGAGATCCAGGCGAGAGCAATAGTCGAATCTGACCACAATGTCACCTTATCTGTTTTAAGCTTGAGAGCGGTCATCACTCTGTGAACCAGTTGGCATAGCAGGAGGCACGTTGACAGCTCCAATCTGGGAATACTGACCGTCTTTAATGGTGAAACTCGGCTTTTGCTACAGATAAGTTTGCAGCTATGAGTGTCCGAGTTAGAGGATTTGAGGTATACTGACGCTCCAAACGCCTTTTCGCTGGCATCAGCGAAACCGTGGATTGAGATGGAGGTCGGATCTTGTACAAGGATGCATCTAGGAAAATTAAATGTTTCTATAATTGGAAGAGACCTTAGAAACTTGTCCCATTCCAGTAAAAAGTCATCTGGAACTTGTTCATTCCAGTCGCATTTTAGCAACCAAAGCTGTTGCATTAATATTTTGGCTTGACATATTACCGGACCGATTAGTCCTAGCGGGTCGAATAAGCGAGCAATTTGGCTGAGCACTTCTCGCTTTGTATAAGTAGAGCTTAAGTTCACAGTAACCTTAAAGTTAAAGGTGTCTGAGTTACTATTCCATAGCAGTCCTAGTGTTTTCACTGGTGAATCTAAATCTTTTTCCTTGAAAGAGAAATCTGGACAGTCTAATGACCTTACATCTGCATTAGAACGCCATTTGTGTAGACACATTTGACCTGCCTGAAGTAGTTCAGATAATTGTCTAGTTAATTCCTTGAAGTTCGTCAGATTGGACGATCCAGAGAGACAATCATCCATGTAAAAATCGTTGAGGACGATTTCCGAGGCTAATGGGAAGCTTTTTTCTTCATCCCTTGCAAGTTGTTGCAGCGTTCTTGTAGCAAGATATGGGCTGCTTGCACATCCGTATGTGACAGTTTTTAAGCGAAAAATTTTGTCCGGTTCCTCCTTTCCTTCTCTCCACAGGATTTTTTGGAAATTAGTGTGAGAAGGATCTACTTCGATTTGGCGAAACATTTTATTGATATCAACAGTAAACGCCCAAATATGTTTTCTAAAACGCGTTGTTATAGCAAAGAGATCATCTTGGATCATTCCTCCCTTTAATAACAAATCATTTAGTGACTTCCCGTTAGTTGTTTTGCAACTCCAGTCAAAAACAACTCTTAATTTTGATGACGTGCTGGACGGTCGGAGCACACCATGATGGGGAAAGAAAAAACCCTCTTCAGGATTTTTATCTTCAACTATTTCCTCCATATGGCCTAAATTTTCATATTCTTGAAGAAAACCTACATACAATTCTTTTAATTTTGGGTCGCGATCTAATTTTTTCCACAACTGAGTTAATCTCTTTGAAGCGATTTGCTGAGAATCCCCCAATCCCTCATCATTTGATATTTGAGGTTTAAAAGGCAAATAAACAACGTATCTACCATCATTCTTCCGATAATGAGTATTTAAAAAATGTTCATTGCAATAACGCAATTCTTCACTAACTATTGGTTTGGTTTGATCAACCTGCTCAATTTCCCAAAAAGAGGTTAATACTTTGTCCAAACGTTCAGATTCTAAAAGTAGAAAACATGAATTAGATGATGGTTTATCGGATTTTGATGGGGGTACAGTACCTGATACGATATGACCAAATACAGTTTCAACTAAATATAACTGTGAGTTATCAATTTTAATTTTATTTTTGCCTAAAAGATAAAAAAACAGGGAGGCTCCCAGTATTACATCTACCTTTTTTGGAATATTCCATGCCTTGTCCGCTAGTTTCACATTTGACGGAAAATTATAATTGGAAATATTTATATGACATGAAGGGAAGACAGCAATTTTTGGAACAACTAACATATCCAGATGGTATAATTTAGATTTAGTTTCGTTAGATAACTCAGTTGAGATAAATGATTTTGAATTACAAATGGAATCACTGATTCCTGCAATGGGAACGTGGGTTTTTTGCTTCTTTAATCCTAAAGAATTTGCGGCATTCGTGGTGATTAAATTAACACTTGAGCAGCAATCTAAGGAAGCCACAAATGAACTGAATGATCCACTGCTATTTTTCAAATAAATCACAGCTGTGTTCAAAATAACGCAAGGATTTTTCTGATTCTCATGCGCTAGTAAGGAGGTTGAAGTAGAAGGGAAGGAAGGGAGGGGTGGACTTGATATATCGCCTACTTGAGAAGACGTATTGGCGTCTTCTTTTTTTTCTTGCTCGATGCAATGAATCAGACTATGATGAGCCTTATTGCAAATGAAGCATTTGCTCTTCGAAAGGCAAGGATTTGGAAGATGGTTATTCAAACAAATTCTACAAAAGTTATACTTATTTACTAGGCCTATTCTTTTGTTTAAATTCATTTGTTTAAATTTCTCACACCGGTATAAGGGGTGCGTTTCATTGCAATTGAAAATCACACATTGCTTAGTTTTATTATTATTTTTCAGAAGAAGAGAGTGGTTTTCACTATTTGGATGGGTTCCAAGTTTCATATTAACTTGGAACTTCTTTTTCTGCGTTTGAGAAGTAGACGCTTGAATTATTCTCGAACGCTCTTCTAAAAAGCTTAAGAAATCGTTCAGTTTCGGAATGACATTTTTGTTTAGTTTCATTTCGAAACTCTTTCTGACATCTGGATCTAATTTTTGAAACAAGATGTACAGAATTAATGTGTCTGACAGTTCATTAGATTTCAATCCAAGTAAATCTAATGCGCGGATTTGACATTTTGTATCATCTATCAGTTGCATTAACTGATTGGGAGAGTCTTGAATCTTAGACATAGTTAATATTTTAAGCACATAATGTTCTATTACTGCGCGTTTATTTTCATATCTGTCTTCTAAAGATGACCAAAGAGAGTCATATGTATCTTGAGACGATTCAAGTCTTTTAGCTTCTCCCTTTAAGCAACCTTTTAAATAGCATAATTGTTGCGTGGGGTTTAGTTCAGGATTATTCCCGATTATTGACATGAATTGAACTTTAAAGTTCTGGAAATCTTCATACCTTCCCGAAAATGAGGGTAAGGGTAAGTCGGGAATTTTAAATTTGTTTACATTTTTAACAGTTTCTTCGTTAGCAGAATTGCTGCTTAATTTCGAGAGGAAAATATTTATTTTTACCTCTGCTTGATCCAGTTCGTCTTGAAGCTCCATTGTCAGGGATAGAGCGTCCTTTAGATCGATTTCATCCGGGAGTCTTGTATAGGACAAGAGCATCTCTTCAAGTGCTGATTTCAGTTCGAGAACAGCTTTCATTTTACTTTTTAGTAGAATTTCTGTTTCTGTCACATCTTCAATATCCAGGGTAAATAAAGATGCGAACTTACACAATTTCTCTACTTTGACTTTTAGCGCTCCGCGTTGACGGTTTAATCCAACAAGTGATGTCATTTTACTGGAGCTCCGGCTCGACGGACCAACTGTTGAGAGCTCAGAAAAGAGTGGACTGTATTATGAAAATTTTAATTATTTTATTGATGCCAAGGTGGGCATTGAATTGATAAGGTTCTTTACATAGGCCAAGGAGCCGTTACATATATGTGCAGGGCACAGCTGAAATAGTTCTTCACATAGGCCAAGGGGCCGTTACATATATGTGCAGGGCACAGCTGAGGATTACTTCCTCACTCGTTGAGCATCCAATTGCTTCTGCTAGCTTACTCTTACTTGCCGTAGGTGGCGCTGCTGTAGGGCGTGACAGGGCACACCGAACAAATGCCAATGCTGAAAATATACTTGTGTCACTGATTAATTTGTATATTTAAGGCTTTTCTGAAGCTTCATCTGGTTCGGTATTTTCCTGCGTATAATCTGTTAAAAAAGGCAAACACCAACGCTCCGATTCACCCATAGAGACCGACTGAATGTTGTTTATTTTACATTGATTGCATGTTCCTTCTCGCTGCCTGCCTGTATGTTGGTTTTTTTACGTTGCTTAAATGTTCCTCTAGAGGGATTCAGGCAGTGGCGTAGCTAGACCCGACTTTCGGGGGGGGTTACTTCTTATATATATATATATATATATATATATATATATATATATATATATATATATATATATATATAATATATATATATATGTATATATATATATATATATATATATATATATATATATATATATATATATATATATATATAATATATATATATATATATATATATATATACATATATAATATATATATATATATATATATATATATATATATATATGTATAATCGCTTGGAATTTTTTCCTTTTCTTCTTTTTTTTTCTTTCTCTTCTCTCTTCTTTTTCTCTTTTTTTTTGAGACTAACTTTTCGGGGGGGGTTTTGTCCCCAAAACCCCCCCCTTAGCTACGCCCCTGGATTCAGGCCATGTAAAGTAATCAACATTACAGTGAATTAGGAAGCCATTTGCACAAAACAGTTGGCTCCTTTGTCTTGACTCTGTTTTTCAAGTAATTATGTAGCGCACTATAATCTTGATTTCAAGAAAACATCATTATATATAGATTATATTTCAGATTGATGTAGATTATTCTTTCAAAGTAATTACCTTTTCACGTTTTTAGTTTGCTCAAATGGTATGCTAAATTTAAACTTTTTTTTTTACATCTTATCCACGGATTATATGCACCGTGGATTACACAAAGCTTTTTTGTCTTCAGACCGATTTTAGGACCTGCGGATTATAGGCCGCCCGCAGATAAAACGCAGGAAAATACGGTACATCTCATTCACGAAGCAGTTGCTTTGATTTTTAAAGCAAATTTTTGATCTTCCTAAAAGGAAAAGTAAAACCATAATTGTTTCAGATCACCAGAAATGCTTCAACTGCTTGTTTTTCCAGCGAACACCTCTCTATTGCGGACAAAAAAAATTATCCTGTTAGTGTCCGCATTAGAGGGATTTTACTGTAATTTGTTTTAATTCCAACTTGATTAATCATACCTTTTATTTATTTATTTTTAATTTAAAAAATAATTTTTTTGTAAAATTTTTGACACAAACAAAATTGTTTATATAATGCGTAATTGAATTTCAGCAGGAATATAGTTTTAAAAACTGTTATATGGACAAGGAGGTCTAGACTACTATTCCAATAAGTTCAAAATTCATTACATGTGTGTCGGTGGTTCTTCTTAAAACGTAATTGGTACTTGGTAACTCGGCCGAGTAGTGAAAGGTCGAGTACTCGGTACTCGGCCAAAGTGCTACTCGGTACGTCTCTAACTAAAACCAGATACGTTTCTCTGACGATGACATAATCCATTATCATGTTTATTTCAATTATCATTGCAGCATTTAGACCAAAAAGCTCATTTTTTCAAAAGTGTGGCTTAGCATGTTCTTGCCCCCGAGTCCTTCAAGTAAGCTTTAAGTTACTGATGCAAGCTGTCGAATAGTTGCTTTGGTTGACTGTCTAATCTATTGTTCGTGCATGGCCAGATGCTATTTAAAGAAATGTATTCAGGTTATGTCAGTCTTAAATTTAACAATTGACATTTATTATGCTTAGTAGAAATTTTTATCGAAAATATCTACTGACTGGGTTTTACTATCCCATTTCCATACAGGTAACTGAAGTGTTTTAAAAATTTCAGGCTAGATTAAGTAGCAAAAAGCTATTACACTGAACTTTCTAAAATAGATACAAATTAAAGAAAAATTCATAAAAAAGGAAAAAAAACTTTGTTGGAAATTTTATTTCCAGATACTAGAGCAAGAAATGGCAACCAGATAATATTGTTCAGTTTTTATTCAAGCTAAAATTAATTTCGGGCAAAAATTGAGGATTAAAGTATTTCAGTAATTCAATTTTTACTTAAAAACCTTATAACTTTTTTGTAGTCATTTTTCTGTTTAGGCGGTTTGGATAGGGTTACTTTTAATAGGCTTT
The DNA here is from genome assembly GCF_026930045.1 of Uloborus diversus. NCBI lineage: Eukaryota > Metazoa > Arthropoda > Arachnida > Araneae > Uloboridae > Uloborus > Uloborus diversus. The sequence goes on from NC_072734.1 coordinate 170,915,923, forward strand.
CTAATGGGAAAAAAAAGAAAAAAATGGACCATTTCTTGGCATAGACCTGTGTATGTCGGTTTCAGGGCATTTAATGACAGTGGCGGATACAGCCGGCGGGCAACCGGGCATTTTCCCGGTGGGCCGGTCATGCTTCGGGCCGATCAACAAACAACAAACTCTTTCGGGCCTGTCTATTAACAGCAAATTGTAAATTTTGCGCGCATATGTTTAGAATAACGCAAATTCGCAAAACACAGCCTCAGCTCCTCTTTACCTCTTTACGCATGGGCTACAGCATGCGGGTGGAGGGAGGCAGGGCCGTCACCAAAAGGAGGGGGGGGGGATTTCTGAAATGGGGGCTGCCCAGGGTCTGATTACCACACAGGTTGACTAGGCCTAGGGCTGGGGCCCCAACTTCCTAAGGGGCCCCACATTTTTGCATAGCATTGCAGCGATATGAAAAATACATCTATTTTTTTTTTAAAATACAAAATTATGACTTATTAATTGGAAAAAAAACTTCTTTGAAGGGGAATTTTTAATCATTCTGCCAGTAACGAATTTACTTAATCACGATTGTGAGGGGGCCCAAAGAGGATTCATAAATGCACATAAGTGATTTATACATAGTTGTGTGATTAGACAAAGAGGCCTCCAAAAGTGCATTCGTACTTTAAAAATGTAAATCAAACATTGCATAGTCTTCAGGGGGCCTCCAAATTAATGTGGGCCTAGGGCCACACTTTTAGTTAGTCGGGCCCAGGGGCTGCCAATATGTTTTTAGTGGTGCGATAAAAAATAAATGAATAAATAAAAAAAAAAACAGGGAAACCTTAGCTGTCGTAAAAGGTTAAAATACTTTTGGTCTCTTTGACGCTTTTATTCATAAAAGACAATCACAATTGCTATAAAATGCAACTTACAACAAGGACCGACGTGAGGTCATGTCAGCTTAGTTGGAGAATAGGGGCCCGGCTCGGAATTGAACATGCGCAGAGGGTAAAATATCCTAATGGTGAAAGGTGTAGAAGGGGGCCTGTGAAAAAATTGACCTATGTCATTTTTTTCCTGGATCCGCTTTTGCTCTCGGCGACCCTGTTTATAACAATTGGAATAAAAGTGACAAAATATTTTTCCCGTAAAATTATTTTAAAAAATGCAATCTTAAAATACCATTGAGGAGCTTGAAAGACTTACATTATTAAGATTATCAAATCAAAGGTCAAAGACCGCCGAAATGCGAGTTTCAAACATTTTTGACGAAACATAAAGTATTCTGTACTCTGTACAAACTCACGGTTTCAGTCCCCTCAGCTTAAAAAAAAAATAAGTTGATAAAAACCAATGTCGAAAGAATTCTGGTGGTCCCCAGAACCTCTCCCCCTCCTAATATCATCGAAGATAGTGTAAAATTAAAATTTTGGGGCTTCAATTTTGAATAACTTCATAAGAAAACAGCCGAATCCACTCCCGCCATAACATGAAATTCCAGCTTCGAAAATCTGCTGGAGGAAAGTACTCGAACCTCTCCCAATTTTTTAACATTCCCAAAGATGGTCTAAAACTGTGTTTTTAAATTAAATACCAAAAATTTTCTGGGAAAGTGCCCCGTCCCCTCCTCTCTTTCGGCATCATCAATGAAGAACGTTTTAAATCTCGTTTTTAGTGCTTCAATTTCGAAAATTTTCCTGGGTGAGCCTCCTGAAAACTCTTTTTTCTAACATCACTGTAGGTCAGCAAAAATTTCGTTTTTGGAACTTAACTTTCGAGTAACTGCCGGTGCCCTAGTCTTCACCAAAAAAGGCTTTTAAGATTTCAATTTCAAAATTTTCTGGTGGATGGCCTCGAAATCTCTCTTGACTTAAAATCACCAAAGATCTTCTTAAACGGCGTTTTCAGAGCTAATATATTTTTTTTAATTTCAGAGGAGAGCCGCCGGAACCGCTCTTCATGCCATATACTCGAAGATAATTTAAAATTCTGTTTTTGGATTTCCACTTCCGAAAAATTCCAGCAGGAGAAACCCTGAACCTACGCTCCCCTAACATCACCAAATATCATCTAAAATTGAGTTTTTAAGACTATAGTTTCGAAAATTTTCCGAAGGAGAGGCCCCCCTATTTCAGACTCAATGTTAATCTTCCCATTAAGTTTGTATTGCAAATACTTTAATGATTCTCAGAAGCCATAAAGCTAATTCCTCTCTCTCTCTTTGTATTGATACATGCGTTTGAAAAAAATTAAGGGGCTGCCGAACTCGTACCCGACACCTCCCACCAGGTTTCTGACCTCGCATCGAGTCTAGACGCGTCAGGGTATGGCAGTATAAAAAAGGGAATGTTTTTGACAGGGTCCAGTAATGTATGTTTGAGTCGAGGGACCCATTACGTTCTAAGACGGTCCTAGTCTTTCACCCATGAACATCGCTAGATTAGTTTCATATAACAGGGCAATTAAGTTACGTGTTATGACTGCAGAAAAGGACATGCTAGCCAAGCAGTGTTATCATTACGGAAATATTCAATCAAGTTCCGGGCATTATAAAAATACTTAAATGGACAATTACAATCACAATTTCCCCCCAAAATAAGGTTTAGCTAATAGTGTATCAATCTGTTCACCATTAAAGCGCAGAAGTGTTCCTATCTGTTAAATTTTGTTAAAATAAAACATATTTAGTTGTTAAGCATAATTTCCTCATATTTAAGTGATATCCCAATCGTTAGGTAAAATTTAATATCTATAAGAACTAAGAGGCCGCTACATCTCCTAATGCCAGGGCCGATTTTGTCAACCAATCCGCCACTGTTTAATGAGCATGTACAAGTATTATGTGAGTATGTGTCGGCTCGGGATTGGAATTTAGGAGCCCCGGATCCTCTGTTTAATATCCTGGGAGGCCATCCACGACACAAATATTTAGTTTCTTTGTTAATATTTATTCAAAAAGAAGAGTACTTGTGCCATAATCAAAATATTCTGACATTTGTCTATTTCATCCATTCTTTATTTATTTTAAATACAGGGTTCGTACACCCTTGTAAAACCTTGAAAAGTGCTTGGGGGGAAAAAACCTTTTTCAAATGCTTGAAATGTTTCTTTAGTGCTTGAATTCTTTAAAAAATCATTGGATTGTGCTTGAATTGAAAAGTTTTGTCAGTGCAATTTTTTAAACATATGTTCGATATACAGCATTGCAAATAATTGCTTTCGTGTTTGAGATTTCATTCCCTTTTGCATCTTCCTAAATATTTTGATATTTTTGACAATCTAAAGTTATTTTTACAAATGCCACCTGAGAAAAGCTTATTTTATGCTTAATTTCAGTAAATAATAAAGGATTTTTTTTTTGTTCTGTGGAACCATGGCAACATTAAACAAACTTGGACTTCACGGAAAATTGCCTCTCTTGTTTAAAATTTCAACCTCTTTGCAACTTGTGACTTTAAATATTTTGACCCATTGGATGTTATTTTCACATATGTTAGCTTAGATTAGCATATTTTATGTTTAATTTCAACAAAAAAATAAATAAATTTATTTTATGGGAAGCATGCCATTATTGAACTTGGTTCGTGAAAATTTGCTTCCCTTGTTTGAGATTTCAACCATTTTGCACCTTGTAAATATTTTTATAATTTTGGCAATTGGAAGTTATTTTGACATATTCTACATCAAATTTGCTCGTTTTATTTTTTATTTAAATAACAAAAAAAAAAATTGTTTTGTTTAATTAACAACTTATTTAATTTTGAAAACTTAATAATAATTATTATTAGTTCATTTTCAACTGATACTGTTTTTGGAAAAATATTAAATTTATACAATTGATTACTTAACATTTTAACTTAGAGTTTGTATTTTAACATTAAAGTTGAGCTATATAATTTTATAAAGTTGAATTTATAAAAGGGGAGTATTTTGGTTTCTTCCCAAAGAAGTTCAAAGTAACCATGGAGGTTTTTTTTTAGTCTAAGCTTGTTGATTCTTGAAAATATACTTTGAATATGAAAATTGCAAAACTAAGCCTCAATCTACTCCTCTTTATAACAGAGCTTTCCTGACATTTTTAGAAAAAATTTTTAACGCTGTAGATCTTTTATCTAAATGTCTCTTGTAGAAAATGCAGTTTGTTTTCCTATACTTCTTATATTTCTGCTTATTATTTATATATTTCATTTAAATGTTATGTTTCATTAATCATGTTTCATTTAAAAAATCATGTTTCATTTAAATGAAATCTTCATGCAATATTTATAGTGCAAATTTAGGGTACCTTGAAAAATATTTTTTGACCCTTGAAAAGTGCTTAAATTTATCTCTCCGAAACAGTAAGCAGCAATGTGTTTCTCATTGTAAACTTTGCCACAGATCTTAACCCTACCTCCATTTTAATTTGCTAGTCCTTATCAATCACTAGCAGTCTTTTATATTAACTTCTTTTGAAAAATGGATTCGAATTTTTTCACTAACTAAAATAGTTCTTTTATTTTGTTATACAAAAATATTTTATAGTCCAGTCAACACAAAGCTTGACATATTTTCTTTGCTTGAAAAGTTCATGAAATTTTCTTGTCATCTACATTTTCTGTTCTGTTGTGTTTCATACTCTTTGGTAACCATAGAAGAGCTGAGGGGAAGAATATTAGCCAGGCTAACATGGAAAATATTACTGTTGACTCTTTAAATGAACTGAGGAAAGGCCGAAGATAACTTTCTGCTACAATGTACGTCAGGCAGCGAATACATTCCATTTTTGGTCCATATGACCTACAAGGAATAAACACGTTGGTAAAGTTAAGCTGTCAAACTATTAGTAGTAAATCAATGAAGAAAATCAATTTGTTATACCAGTTTGATGTGTGACATTCAATTGCACAAACGCCAAGTATCGAGCTTGAAAAAAATGTTGTAATCTTTTTTGCTTTTTGTGAGCTTAAAATAAACCTTCTTTCTAAAATATTAGAACTAATCCCATGGCCAGTCAGTTTGAAATTTTCCAGATGGGGGGGGGGGGCAAAGGGTACACATTGAATGCAAATTATACCAATTGCAGCAAAACCACTTCCACTTGTGAGTAAATATATTTTCAAACTCCAAATGGGAGGCAATTGACCCCCTGACCTCCTTAAATGAGGGGCTTGACTGTTCCCCTGAAGAGAAATGAATGTTTTGAAGAAAAATGTTTTGATTTGTATCTGGAATGCACTTGTACCCAGGAGTAGATACAGACTACCATTTTACAGGAGGTCATGTGGAAGAATGATCCCTCCCCACCCCACCCACCCACCCAAGAACAAACTTACAGTTTTGGTACTAAAAATTTCTGAAACTGTTCGAATTTAATAAAAAGCAACAAATCGATCAGGAATAAGGCACTTAGTAGATCTTAAACGCTAATTTTTAATTTCATAAGAATTGAAAAGAATCAATATTTAAAATATTTACTTAAAAAAAATTAAGGTATTGGAAAAGATTACTGAAATCGTTTACATTTTATTCTTTAAGCGCTTAAACACAATGTGGATGATAATATTGTCGACTGTTTGGGGGGGGGGGGGGGGTGTCATGAACCCCATGACCCTCCCCTTGTATCTGCCACTGCTTGTATCTGGAATAATTCATTTCCATGAAGTCAAGGCAGTAAAAGTTATGTACTGCTATGATAAGATTTCCTGCAATGGCATTGAAAACATGGTCCATGACATGTAATTTAGCATAAATTAAGGCAGTGAGAAGAAAAAAAGATGTAAATGCCAAAATGAAAAAAAAAAAAGATAATCAGTGCAAGTAGTAGGAGAACATCTCTGTTTTGGAGCAAGAGATGGTACTAGTAGCCCTGGTAAGTACTGCTCTACAGCATGATTTTGAAAAAAAAAAAAAAAAAAAACAATGAAAGCCTACCTGGAATCTGATCTTTAAATGCGTTTTCCTCAAAACTTAAAAAGTCAACTTACATCCCTTTGCTTCTCACTGCCTCAATTAATCCTGATTTATGGAATCGATATTTTGAAAGCATATTTGCTCTTTTTTTTAATAATATAATTATGCACGATAATTTTGTTTTAGTAATATGATAGTTGCTGTGCATAAGAACCTTTATCAAAGGGGGGGGGGGGGGGATCAAGAAGCGGCAATGATTTTGTGAAGATATATTTGTACACATCTATGTACGTGTGTACAAATATTTTGAGCATGCCTCCCAAAGAAGTTGAAATGACAGGCTTGCTCATATAAGAGTTTATCATCAAGTAAATATTTATTTGCAATTAACTTGATTGTTGCTACTATTCATTTTCGTTTTTGGCAATAATTGAAGAGCTTGCCCCTACTAAACTGGCACAATGACAGAAGCGGTGCACTACTTCAGTGGTCAACTGAAACAGGTGGTTAACTTACAAAGGTTGATTTAAATGACAAGGGCTAATTCCGTGCCTAAAAAAAGCGGTCACCTTAGACAGGTGGTCAACTTACAAGGGTGGTCAACTTCACAGGTTTTACTGTATAATAAAAACTTGAAAGACAGGTTGTAATAAATAAAATAATAATTACCTCTTCTCCAGCAGCATTGCAAGAGTTGACAAGGAGAAGACAATGTAAAAAATGGTACCATACAGCACAGGAGTTGGGTATGACTGAAATATGATTTTCATAAGGTAAACAATACAACTGAGAAAAATCATTCAGATAGGAATTCTTGGTAGAACATGATAGCATTCATGACTTACTTTTCCATTTGTCATAACTTCAGCATAGCCTAAAATGAGCAGAACAAAATGTACTAAAACATACATTGTTTTGCACAATGATATTTTCGGATTGTATTTTTCTACTGGAAATTCCACCTAAAAGTAAAACCGTAATTATTTTCTTTTGAATTATAGAAACAAATACCTGTCAAGAATTTGAGAAATAGAGTAGAGGATTGTTCATATCCTCCTGGGTTTTAAAAAGTGGTATAGTTAAAAAAAAAGAAAGAAAGAGAAAAAAAAAAGCATATAAAAGAATGCAGAAACAATTTTTATCTACAAACACTATGATAAATGAATAGTTATGGTTATCCAACTAGTAATGAAAAGGTTTATCTTGTATTATCAATTATCAGGTTACAATATTTTAGGAACAACATCATTGAATTCTTAAATAAATTCTTTTAAGAATACCCCCACTACATTTATTCCAAACATAATTTTTATATACAGTGAAGTGGATTTTTTTTTTAAAACAAAGGAACTGATTCTAAAGGTGAAATCCTTGAAAATTGCCAAAAAAAGTAAAAACTCTTGAAAATTATTTTCATACTTAAAGGGAACCCCCCCCCCCCTCCCCAAATAGTGCAATAATGAAAAAAAAAAAAAAATGAAATAAGTAGCAATTTAAAGAGTATATTGAGCCTTTTTCTCTTTTTCTTTTTGACACAAACACTTGGTAATGATTTCATTGAACAAGTATAGATTGTTACGTGGCTTGTTTAAGTAAAACAATTGATTTACTAATATCTAAACAATAAATACATAAATTAAATGTTACTACTTGTGCTAAATAACGTTTCATAAACAGATATGCAAAGTAAAACAACTAATTATGTTCTGAAATTTTTGACATTTCTGCTTTTTTTAAAAACAATTTCTAGTTTTGGTTCCTAAATTGGAAAAAATAAATAAAGTAACCATAAAAAGGTAGGGGGGGGAGGTGCGATTGACCCCCCGAATCGCCGCCACTGCATCCTTATATATATATATATATATATATATATATATATATATATATATATAATATAATTTGATAATATTTTTTGGTCATGTTTGACATGCAGGAAAATGATTTAGTTTGACAAGGCGGAACTGGATCCGGTAGTTGAACTGTTTTGCTGGTAAGACTGTGTCATTTTAGGAGAATCAAAAAACAAAAAAGGGGTCAACAATGAACGCTATCTACTGGAGTTTAGGGTTCATCCACTGGAGTCAAGGTTACAATTTCAACTCTCAAAATATTTCCAAACAGGCAATGGCTTCGTTCAAATGTAGAAGCACTTTTCACTCGTCATACCTTGACGGGCGGTTTTGTAGTAATTTATAATACTGTTAAAAATTTGTTTTAAAAGTAAAAATGCCGCTCATTGAGATCATTTTTAATTAAACTCTAACGTTAACAAAATTAAAAGTAATTTTATATAGTAAAAATTTTGTGGGATGTTTTGCTGTAAGTGTAGAATTCATTGGTCTCACTAAAACCAATAATCCTACTCTTTAAAACTCTTCAACCCAATAAAATGCTTGCTACTAATGAGCGATATACAGTAATCCTAAGGGATGTCTAAACTTTTTAATCTCAAAAAATCCGATGTTTTGAAAAAAAAAAAAGTTTGGTCTCTGCTTTTGTGAACAGTTTGATACCAAACTTTTATTTATCCTATCGTCAAAATACTTCCGAAGTTATTAATAAAGTAGTAGGAGCTGTTTACATTTGGGACATTTGTAAGTTTTAACTTTAATCGCGTTTTTCTGAAAACGTAAAATTTCTGATTACTTGCATCATATTTAAACAAATTATTGTTCTATTGTTCTGAAATTTTGTGTACATATTTTGTGGATCTATTCTAGGACTTATACATCAATTTAAGTAAAACTAATAGAAAAATATTTTTTAAGGACTGGTTTTACATCACAATTATGATTTTTATACAAAATTTTAATATTTATTGCTGTATTTCCCCCCCCCCCACTTTATGAACTAAAAAAAAGGGATATAGTAACTTGCTGTAACACTTGACTGTAATTTAAGGCCAATTTTGGAGAATGTAAGTCATTAATTTAATTCAAAATAATGCGCGGAGCAAAATATTAACTTTTCGGAATTCGGAGGAAAATCATGTTACGTTTTGCATCATGGTCTTAATTGTTTTGAATGAAAAATCAACTTGAAGAACTACATTATTCAATCATATGTGTATTTGTAGTCATAAAAATCAACTTGCCATTCTATTTCCTAAATTGGATAAAACATTTTGAAAACAGCTGTTTCCGCATGCTCGTCAACGCAAGAAAAGTACTAAGACCCGTCACCTTTAACCTCGGGAGTGTCAAAACGGAGTAAACCGAGAGTTAAAGCTCCACAAAATTTTGTTTAAGCTAGCAAAGCAATGAAAAAGTGAATATTTTTTTTTTTTATGCATAGGAAATATGATTGCATTTAATTGAACGTGGCGAGCCGCCACCAAGAGGAGGGCCTGTAAAGAACTGGTTGTTTTCTCTGCTGTAAAACTACGCCGGCAGAAAAACAACATTTACAGAATGCGCTCTCGCGGAGCGTCGATTTCGGTATTCATCCAGACAGCGAAATAATGCATAGTTGGAAAAATCCCGGAAGGAATGAAATGAGGGGAAAAAAACCTCGATATTTTGGGGGAACAACTGGGAAGTTTGGAAAAATCGAAAATTTCGAAGGGAAGGAGCTGTTACAAGAATTTCATTTGTTAACAAGTAGGAACTGGCAACAGATGAAAATTTTTATATCATTGCGTTTCTTTCTTGTCGGCCAAGAATAAATTCGGAGACTAATCGCGTGAATAAAGGCTTAGCCGTATTTAAAATCGGCTTTGAAAAAACGCAGAAAAAATTACTTTTTATATTGGCACTAATTTTTTAAATGTTTAAATATGTTTTCACTGCAAAAATCGCGAAAAACTTTTAGAGGTTTTTAATATATTCGTTAATGTCATCCGAAAACGTAACCTAGCTCAGAACACTCTCGATCAACTCCCCTTTTGAAAAAAAAAAAAAAAAACTATTTTCAAAATTGATTCATCCGTTAGGCGCTAGAGTGCCACAAACATATACACAGACACATAGAATAAACTGACGCATCAAACTTATAACCATTGAGAAGGAATACTAATGGAGGGAGCCATAGCAAATGTATCAGTGAAATAATCTTGGGACCCAATGTTTCCCAGGGCAGGTGACTTGTTTGGCTGGGAAGTTGTCGCGTTTTGGCACGCAATCGCTCTTTTGGCATTAAATATTTTTCAGACGACGCGACGGTGCTTATTATGAAGTCGGGGCTACAAATCAGAGCAACTCTGGCTCCAACTCCTTTACCGCATAATAATAAATAAATAAATAAATAACGGATACAAATACAGGCCTATCATTCAAACTCCCTCTCCCCACTTCTTTCCGGATTTTAAAATATAATGTAACTGCATTTTTCATGTATTTTGATGTTTATTCCCTGAAATGACGGGCATGTAAAAATAGTTTAAAGTGTTCTGTTATTGACTGAAAATTTATGGATTCATATGTATTGTAATCAATGTTTTGAAATGATTTCATACGCAGGCATACTAGTATTTAAATTGAAGCATGAAAATAGCAAATATTTATTCTTGCGCATCTACTGTTCACAGGAGCTTGGCGAGAAGATACTCGCCAACAAAGAAAATGTACACAAAATGCTTAAGAGCCGTTAAAATAATTACTAGTTAAGTAAAAAGTGTTTTTATGGAAGTAAAATATTATTTGCACTCAAGATATACACTGTTTTATATCTTTTATAGGTAAAATAAGTACAAAAATTTTAAAAATATAGGCAACTGTGGAATATGTACTCGTTGAATGCATATAAATGTTATTTTTTCTTTATTTAGAAGTAAAAAACATTCGTACATGCTAGGGAAAAGTTACTGGACCTCTGGTGTGGCTTTTCCCCCACAGTTAACAATGCTAGAATACTGCACTATTACTATAAATCTAATTTTTCCCTTCTACAGTTAAAGGTTGTCATCATGCATGGCTTCAGCAAATGAAAACTTCTTCAGCGGTTACGGTCAACTCGAAATTGCTCCCCAGGTCACATGGTACTGTTGCCGTATCGGGATAGTAGGGTTGCACTCTCTCCATCTATTCCTTCTCAATGCTTATAACCCCTTTCGTTTGTGTGTTGGGTGGTTAAAAATAGGCACCTCTCATAACATTAAAATCAAAACTTTAAAATCTTGTTTGAAGCAAGTTGTAGATACTTAGAGAAATTTTGTGTTAATTTTGGTCGAAATTATTCGAAAATATTTTTTAAAACGAAAAAGCACTTTTATTGAAAGCTAGAAAATCGCTCGTCAAGGTATGACGGTGAAAATTGCTTCTACATTTGAAAGAAGCAATTGACTGTTTGGTGATATTTTGATAGTTGACATTTAACCCTAACTCCAGTGGATTGACTCTAAAGCTCCAGTAGATAGCGCTTATGGTTGACTCTTTTTCCGTTTCTTCATTCCTCTATAATGAGTCTTACTAGTAAAACAGTTAAGTTATCGGATCCAGTTCAGTCTTTTCAAAGTAAAGCATTTCCCTGCATGTCAAACCCTACCAAAAAATATATTATCAAATTATCGTTCTTTGGCTCGAGTTTCATTGTTGATGACGTCAGAGCGTTACTCGAACAGTGAATCGGCTATTAGATGTATGATGATAAACCATTCCTGTAGAATGTTGAATTCAAGTTACACTATTGAGCAAAAAAAAAAAAAAAAAGGTTCCACGAAAAAGAGTCAGTATTCGAAAGTGTTCTACTTATCAAACAAATTAAGAAACGCTGATTTAATACTTAATACGTTTTAAGGAATTCTTTTCTGTTGCAGAGGAATTTTACTTCTGTTGAGGAGTTCCTTTTACAGGGTGTCTTTTAAAATTATTCAACAATTAAAAGTGAAATAACTTTGCAGAGACTCACTACATGGCGCTGCTGATTATTGCAGTAGTGGAAGGGATAAAAAGAAACTGTTTCAAGTTGATTTCACTCCATTACGAAAATGTCTCTCAAAGTGCAATGTTCAATAGAAGAACGTGTATTCATTGTTAAAAATTGGTATTTTTGTTTTGAAAATGCACAGTGCGTTTGGAACCACGGTTATTGCGTGCAAATACCCGAACAACCTTCCTGGTGCATTGCATTGGTCACCGTATTCACCTGATATGAATCCGTGCGACTTCTATCTTTGGGGTCACATGACAGATTTTGTGTACAAGAAAAAGTCGACTGATTTCAATAGATTCAAAAAGTCCATAACTGACTCATTTGCAAGTGTTAAAAGAGAAACATTAATGATGGAATTGCTGATGACTTCGTATTTAGGTTCCGCCACTGTATCGCCTCTGAAGGTTCTCATTTTGAATGCAACATCCATAAATTATCAGCATTTTGAACCTAACATAGTTTGAACCTAAACAAATATTTTACAGCTTTTACATAAGATCTTTAGTCGCGCATACGTAAAATTGAAATTTTAGGCGATTTTAGCCCAATTCAAGGCGTATGCGCGAACTAAAGATCTTATGTAAAAGCTATAAAATATTTTTTTAGGTTAAAACTACGCTATATACGGATAATTTATAGTGATTGCACTGTAAAAATTAGAAAAAAAAAATAAATAAACAATTTTTTAACAATTTTTCCAAACTTTCAGACTTACACTGGTGTCCAAAAGTTAAGCATAATTGTTATTTATGTTAGTAATGTGAGAAATATACATCGAAATAGGGGGAAACGTGATATGCGAGTGCAACACGGTTACAAAATAAAGGAACTACTCAAAAAAACGGTAATATTTACTTTTATCATCCCAAAAAATAGTTTAAATGAAAATTAGGCATATGAGGAGTTTGCTCTTTGCACAAAAATTTTTCTTTAAAAGATGATGCTGAAGTTCAATAGTGTGTATGGCCACCTCTGACTGCCAGGCACGCTGCACAACGATTACTCATACTTTCTATGAGGTGGTGGATGAGTTGTGGGCTTAAACAGTTCCAAGCGTGCTGGAGAGCTCTTTTTAGCTCCGGAGCGGAGCTTGGCGGGGGCGAACGGGCTGCAAGTTGTCTCCCGAGCATATCCCAGACATGCTCGATAGGGTTCAGATCAGGGGAGTTCGCAGGCCACGTCATTCGCTGGATATTTTCTGATTCGAGGAAGTCATCGATCACAGCTGTTCGGTGACATGGCGCGTTATCGTCCTTGAATATGAACTCAGGACCAACAGCACCTCGAAACAAGCGAACATACGGCTCAAGAACATCGTCTCTGTATCTTTGACCAGTGACTGAGCCTGTCTCAAAAATATGGAGGTCGGTGCGGCCATCCAACACAATGCCCACCCACACCATTACTCCTGCTGACGCAAAGTGATGTCTTTCTCTTATGTTTTGCGGCTGGAAACGAGTCCCTTTTCTCTCCAGATTGTTACCTGACGAGAATAACTCTGTAGAGTAAAGCGGGACTCATCACTGAACATCACATTAGCCCACTGTCCCAGACTCCAATGCCGATGTTGCAAGCTCCAGTTTAAACGAGCGAGTTTATGCGCTGATGTGAGAGGAATGTAAACTGCTAGTCTTCTGGCATACAGACCGACATGATTGAGTCTCCTGTAAAGAGTTTGCCTCGACATTGTTATTCCTGTGACGACACTGAGCGCCGAACCCAGTTCTCTGGCACAGCTGTCCCTATGACGTCGTGCAGAAATTGCCAGAAAACGATCTTGGCTTGCGGTTGTGACTCTTGGTCGACCTGGTACTGGTCGGCGGGTAGCATCCCCCGTATTTGAGAACCTCTGCCACAGTCTCGAAATTACACACTGAGGCACTTTAAGAATACGAGACACTTCAGTTTGTGATCGTCCAGATTCTAGCATTCCAACGATTCTTCCTTTCGCAAACATGTCCAATTGGCGTCTTTGTGCCAGTATTAGTTCTGTTTCACCAGATCCAATGTTTCTTGGTACAGCAATTGCATGAAACACGCCTGAACTCTCTAAAGCGTGCGAGCTGTTTTATACACATTCCGAAACGCGCACCTAATTCGTGCATGACACCATCGACTATTTTATTTTACATAAACATATTGTTTCTTCTTCAACCAATGAATCTCCATAAGTAACTTTATATAATTTTACGAAAATTTACAGATTTTTCTCGCATTTTATGAATTATGCTTAACTTTTGGACACCAGTGTATGTGTGAACTGAAGATGGCAATTCAGAATTTTTTTCCCCCAATTGAAGATATCAAACTACAACTTTTGAGAGGTAACGCGATTCCGAAATTAAAAAAAATCTTTTTTTTTCCAACCATTTTACTGTATATCCATTTCTGTTTAAACTTACTTCAGGTATGTCATCAGGATTTCCGTGCCACGGTGTTCCCGGTACCCAGCCAGGGCCTTTGAAGATTACTGAGAGTTTATTCGAAAAGCCCTCCGTGCTCCAAAATGTCCGCCATATGTGCATATAGTGACACATCTAAAAGTAAGAGATTGAAGATTAAATCCGTTATTTTTTATTTGTTCATCCCATTCTGATTTCTCAGTTTCGAAGCATATTTACGAATATTAACTTCGTTTCTTACATTATTTTAAGTAATCAATTAGTTTATCATTAATAGCTTTTTTTTTTTTTTGAATTATATTTTGTGCTTTAAAATGTTTATTTAGGTTTTTCCTGATTTTTAAGAAAATCCTCATTATATTTTAGTTTCTAACGTGACATATTCATATCTTTACAAACTTAAAACGTGTTACTGAGAAAAAAACTCTTAAGAATCTTTATGTAATGTGCCTTACGGCAAAAGAAATTATTTTGAAACATTAGCGTCAAAGGAATAAGGTATTTTGCTTTCTCAACTTTAAACAAAGATCAAGATTTTACATCTTTTCTTTTCTTTTGGTTTCTCTCTTCTTCTTTATTTTCTTTACTTTCGTTCTTCTTTTTTTTAGTAACCTAGTTAATTGATTCAAAAGTTTGCTTTTCTTGCTTTTTATGAATATAAGTTACACAAAAACATGTTTAAAACAAAACTGCCGTTATTTTATTTATTACTAGTGGTACCCGCACAGCTTTGCCCGTAGTAGAAAATTAAAAGGTCATTTAGTTCCCCTGCATATTTACAAATAATAGATGAATTTCTCGCCAATTTGCTATATTCATTTGCTTTCCCATGTTACGGTTCCACGTTATGATAATTCCGTAATTTATTCGTCCCACGTGGTGATAATTTGCCCGGTAAAATGTTCTTAAAATTGGAATAGAAAAAGAACAAAATCGAATTTTCGAAAAATCGCTACGAGGTGCACACCTCCATGCTAAAAACTAATTTTGTACCAGATTTCATGAAAATCGGCCGAACGGTCTAGGCGCTATGCGCGTCACATAGATCATCACAGAGATCCAGACATCCAGACAAACTTTCAGCTTTATTATTAGTAAAGATTAGTAAAGAAGAAAAGCTATTGAAAAAATCTCAGTGATATGTTAAGAATAACAAATGTTCTGAATGTGACAAAGGATAAATAATGACCGATTTCTATGTTTAATTGAAAAATCAAGCCAAGCGATTACCTGAACATATACGGGCTCAAAAGTGTTAATGGGGTGAGTTAGTCCATAGGCTACTGTTTCATTCTCTGGTTCAAATGTTCCAAATAAACGGTCCCAAATAATTAAAGTTCCGCCATAATTTTTATCGATGCAATATTTGTTTCTACCTGCAGAAAAAAAAAAAACAAAGTATAAATGTATGAACTTGCACGTGATTATTGATTTTACTGATGAGATACTGTCTGTCCTTCAAGAGAAAATCTCCCGCCGTAAAGTCTAAGCCCGTCTACTGCCGTAGAAAAGGACTTCGTTCATTTTCTGCAAGGGTTAGTAGGAGGTTTTATTTGGCGACATTTCGCCACTCATCTTCTTGCCTTTGTGCAGTCGTATGGGTTTTTCGAACATTAAGCTACCCTTGAAAAAATGAGACAAGCCTCGTTGCTATAGCAGTAGACAGGCGCAGACATTTCGGCGGGGGCTTTTCTCGTGATGGAAGGACAGTATCAATATTTGTCTACGTGGACGTTAATTATTATAGTCGTAAACAATCCCACTAATAATCCTCACCAAAATACGGATAATAGTCCCTAAAAGATTCTCTAAAATAACAGGTTCGAAACCTCCCATAATAGTGAAGAAACAATTATCTAAAAATCCCTATCAGAATAAGGACACCAGTACCTTAAAATTCCCCTCCCAGAATCAGTAAATATTATCAAAAGTACAAGATGCTTTAAATATCTGATTAGGATAAAGTAAGTCTCTAAAATATCCCAATTAGAAAAAAAAAAGAGCACCTCCCAAACATCTTTATTTGAATAAGCATAGCAGTACTTGAAAATCCCTATCCAGGTAAGGGCACA
The DNA here is from genome assembly GCF_026930045.1 of Uloborus diversus. NCBI lineage: Eukaryota > Metazoa > Arthropoda > Arachnida > Araneae > Uloboridae > Uloborus > Uloborus diversus. Next base: position 170,932,130 of record NC_072734.1, read on the forward strand.
GCTATTGCTGTAAACTGAACTAGGGAACTTTCAAGTAACCATATCCATGTGTAAATCACCGATTGGAATAAAACTTTGCACATCGATAGAACACTTAAAAACATGAAACCCGTATTTTTTTTAAATCGGCTACAAACACCTTTAACGGGGTGAAATTTACCCCTAAATATTGAATAATTGGGATATTAGAGGGGACAATATATTCTTTTATTTTAAATTTTAATTACATAAATTGAAAATTTGGAAAAACTAAACACGTTAAAGTTGACATGTTTCAGGATTTTTCTTAAAATACAATTTATTGGGGTAAACCATCCATCGCAATATTATCCCATCGCGGTGCTAGCGGCCTATATGCCATGTGAAAACTTTAAACATGCCAACTTCAAAACTTTTTTAGCCAATAACTACAGTGGTGGTAAAAAAAATTGCATCACCCGCGCAGCAAAGGAGAGGAATATCATCCCGACTGCATTCAACACCCAGTCAAGCATCCCGTATCCCAGATGATTTGGGGATGTATTTCTGATCAAGAAGTTGGTGGGCTTCACTTTGTGCAAGGAACAGTAAACGCTCAGGTGTATATTGGCATTTTGGAGGAGAAATTGCTTCCTATATATATTATCCGAGATCACTTTACTTCAGTTCCAAACGTCATTTTCGAGGATGATTCTGCTCCGTGCCATAGGGAAAAACTGGTAAGTAACAATTTAAAAACCTTTATCCTGCCATTAGACTTAAATTGACATGGGGTTAAGTAATTCTTTTTTCTCTAAACTCACACGCAGGTTCAGAAATGGAAAAATGAGCATGGGGTCAGCAGTTTGCCTTGGCCCGGAAACAGCCCCGATCTACGTAAACAATTATCGGATTCCTCCTGTTAAATGTTCATTTCATAAGTTTTGCAGAATTTCACATACATTCATCGTTAATCGATCGACCAAAACTTCTCACATAATCCCATTGTTGTGAGAATGCGAGGGTGATGCATTTTTTTTTTTTTTTTTACCAGCACTGTAGTATTCCTCTTAAACACCAACCCAAAATTCATTGAGTGAAACAGAATAAAACGAGTTTTTAATGCAGATGATCTCTGAAGTTCAATTGATGATTCATACTCTGGCATGAATAGTGTCATTTGGTAAACGGGTTTTGTAACGTCGATTCAAAGTCGTTATGAGTGAGCGGGAAGTATTCCGCAAGAACAAGGTTCTCCACTGATCAGTAATGTTTTTTAAATACCACGAAACAATACGTTTTCTCCGTACAGATGATTTTCTTGCAGAACTTCACTTCAACAGAGGAAACTATATACAGTAACCCCTCGTTATATCGCTCTTTTCGGGGGACAAAGAAAAAGAGCGATATATCCGAAAGCGCGATATAACGGAGGTCATTAAAAATAGTTATAAGTCCAATACACAATTAAATTAGCATTCGTTCTTTTCGACATGATTTTCTAATGGTTTCGATGTAGTTCACGAATGTACTATCACACCTATTGAAATTTAAACAGGATTGAAATTTAAGTAAATTTTCACCGTCAGAAAGTTAAAAACATCAAATGGTGAATGAAGACGATGTTTTTGAGCTGCCGGGAGATAAGAGTGAGCATTCTCCAATACCCTCTTATTCCCAATAGACTTTCTAATACGTTTGACTTGCTGTAGGAAGGATGTGAAAAGTAAAAACAAGAAGTTCCGTCTAGAACTAAACGAGCCTACTTTCCCGTATACTCATACTACTTTCTAGTACCTGATCAATATTATCAAAAATAGCTAAAATCGCAAATTTTTAAAATATTTTAAGCTGATTTCTAGAAATAAAATATTCCTCACTCATCTAAAACATTAGATGCGTAATAAATAAATAAATAAATAAATAAACGAACAAATAAAATAGCAGCACCTTTTAAACAAAGCAGCTAATACACTTTTTTCCATTAAAAAAAATTCTTTAACAGCTTTCAAAACGAAGAAATAATAATTAAAATTAATAAGCTCATTAAAATAAATAGTACATCATATCAAAAAAAAAAAAAAAACGTTTCTTTTTCCCCTGTTGCCAAAAATAATTTTTTAAATGAATTAATGAACTAACCAAAATAAATAAAAACAGTAAAATGTCAACTGAAAGAAATAATTCTCACTGTCAAAAAAAAAAAAAAAAAAAAAAAAAAAAAAAAAATCGTCTGCGGATATATCTTTATGTAGAAACATAAATGACTTCAAGTTTATCCGCCGAAAACTGAATACCCAAATTAAAACTTTAGCGTGAAAATAAAAACAAGCCCTATTAACAATAATTATTTCACAGTTAAAACCATAGCTGCGGAATCGGAGTCAATCTCATTTTGAGATAAAGGAGTCGGAGTCGAATATCCAAGAATCGGAGTCAGTCATTTGTCCTCCGTGTATAAATTTTTGCCAAAGTTACGAAGTCAGAGTCGAAGTTGGGGAGTCGGAGTCGGACTAATTATCGGGCACAGGAGTCGGAGTCAGGTGCCCCTAAATTCTCGGAGTCGGAGTCTCTGTTGTCAAGAGCTATTTCCAACAAAATTTGCTTGAAGTAAATCCGCCTTCAAGTACGGAATCGGCATTGACTTTGATTTTCCCCGAAGGCGCTAATGTTAAGGGATTTGAACTGTTCAAAATTGAACAAAAATTGTTCAAATCAAAAAGATATCAAAAGCTTTTTCCTACAAAGTTTGAAGCAAATTCGCCTCACAGTTCGGAATTGCTTTGAATTTCCCCGTAGGCGCTAATGTTAAGTTTTTTTGAACTGTTCAAAATTGAACAAAAATATAGTCAAATCAAAAAATGAAATATAGGAATGAGGTGTCCTCGCCGAGATCTTTCGAACAAAAAAAAAAAAAAAAAAAAAAAAAAAAAAAAAAAAAAAAAAAAATTTGTTCGAATCGAACTATTCACTCAAAAGTTATTGTGGGGGGGGGGGGACAGACAGACCGACAGACATTTTCCCCCCATCTCAATACCCTACTTTCCATTTTTTAATTTTTCGATATTTATTTAATTATTTTTTTTTTCATTTTGACTTTTTTTTTTGTAATATTTTCAAGATGCATTAAGCCTTCTTTCATACTTTTTTCGTCTTTCTCTGACTTTTACTGGGAAAGTAGGCTAATAACCACATTGTTAACAGAAAACTTTTTCGCCCGTCCAGATTATTCTTCGTTTCTTTGATGCAAATCCCGGTTTGTGCAACCAAGCACAAATCTTTTCTGTACTAAAAGAAGGGCGTATGTTCTCTGCTAGTATGACATGACACCTGCTTGATGTCTCTCACTCATTGTAAAAGCAATGTATCAATACAAAAGAAAATGTCATGTAGTTTACAGACTATATGAAATATACTGCACTGGTATAGTACATTTGGATGACAGGTATTGTTGCTGCTTTTCCAGAGAATTCAGAAGAATAGCTTCCTTTTGTTCATTGACAAAATAAAGAAGAAAGAGACCTTCTCGGAGCAATATCGTATGCTTTCAGAAATGGTTTCAAACTTAAAGCGAAATTTTTTTTCTTATTTTAGACTTTAATGTTTCGGAAGACAGAAGAAAAGAGCGATATATCCGAATGAGCGATATAACGAGGCACGATATAACGCGGGGTTACTGCATTCTACGTTGTTTCCTCCTAGACAGAGAATACAAAAACTCAGCTTTCCTTTTGCTATGTTATTTCTTCTGTTCCTCTTGAAAGAAAATAGAGATTTCGTTCAGATTACCAAAAATATACAGCCAAGAGATGGGCTAGTTATATCAACCGACGTCCTTCAAAACATTGAAAACTGCTAAAGATATTTATTGTCCTTTGCTTCAGCTGAGAAACCTTCAGTTCATCTGTAAGTTCATACAATCGCTTGCAAAAGTGTTTGTTTTGCACAGTCTGCGTACTTCGTGCGAAAAAGTAGCGATTTGTGGTGATAGATAAATCTTGCTCAATAGTGGTAACTAGGGGTACCAAGAATTCAAAAAATTATTTACTTCTGCAGCGTTTTTAAGAATTTTCTTTAAATCAGATGGGATTTTTACTTCTTTTTACAAAAAAAGGAAGTCTTGCATTAGCGAAAAAAATTTCACTCAAAAATCGGCCTTAATTTCCATTTTGCTCACCCCCGAATAAATGTTGAGTTTTTTTTTCACCCGACCACACGCGGATAAGTTCCTAAGAACGTATAGACACCCGAAATATCTATTTTGACATTCCCCGAGTTAATTACAACGACATTTCTCGTGACGTCCGTATATACTTATGTATGTATGTGCGGATATGCGGATGTATGCCGCATAACTCAAGAACGGCACGTCCTAGAAAGTTGAAATTTGGTACGTAGACTCCTAGTGGGGTCTAGTTGTGCACCTCTCTTTTTGGTTGCGTTCGGATGTTCAAAAAGGGGGTGTTTAACACATTTTTCGGGGAAAATCATTGTTAATTTCGATGCAAACTCAAGTGGTGTTATAATTTGGCGGACACTTAGCGATATATCGCCAGTCTTTTGGTCGCCAAGTTTTGTCGCCAACTTGGCAACAAAGTTGACGATTTTTTTAAATTCTGGTTTCAAATTGGCCACTGTTGGTGATATTTAGAGAGTTAACTATTGAATCACATTAAATTTTCCAATAATGGGGAAATAACATTAAATTGGTGTAAAGGTGATCATGTTGAACACATTAGCTTGTTTTTTAACGCTAGCTTATCAATGACACAATGACGCCTACTGCTTCAATTTAGAACAGTATTTTTTGTCCCTGAAAGTTTTCTTTCCTCTGAAATTACAGTGGAAAATAATACATTTATTCAACTCGTGGCGGAACCCTTCTCAGCCTTCGGCGGAACCCAAGGGTTCCTTGGAACACACTTTGGGAATCGCCGGATTAGAAAATCTGGTACCCACTACAATGTTCGCAGAATGCGCAATTGATGAATATAAAAACATCATAAAAAACTGTCGTTGTGATTCTTGTTTTGAAACAGTTTATTCGTGAAGGTACATTTTTGCTTACCATGATGGACCCTATGATGACTTGCAGTGTTCAGGATATATTCTAAAGGTCCTAGAGATTTTATTTCCTGTAAAATAAAACTATTTTTATTTGTAGTACCGATTAAACTAAAGAAACATTTAATCGGAAACAATGGGGCCGTTTCCGAAATTTTAGAAGTACTTTTTTTCCGAAAGAGCATGCTTAACAACATAGGATTTGACCATTTATTAAATAATTTTACAAAGTTTAATATTTTTTAACAACTCTTTTAATCGGTGCGCAGATTCAATTTCATTTTTCACGCTTCTGCACATGACATCACAAGGGATGAAATGCTGTGCCCGGTGCCATTAGCGCAAAGCGCAAAATTTATTTCGCTTCTGTACTGACATATAGTGGCAACGATATGGTTGATAGCAAGCGTAGAGCTCCATAGTTAACTCATTTCTTAATCATCATGATCTGGAAACGCGGTAGATAGAAATGTAAGTATTCAGCGAGCCAGTGAAGTACGCGCCAAAGTTCATCACTTGTGACGTCATAAAGACCACGCCTTGTTTAAAATATCGGACATTTTAAAAAACCAAAAAGTGTTTAAACCCCTGATTTAAAAAAATCAGAAGGTTTTTATGTTATTTGCATTTTTTTTTACCTCCGTATGAATCCAGAACTGATACAGCAAATTGAATTGTGTGTGAACTAAGAAGACACTCGTTGGGATTCCAAAAGCCATTGGAAGATTAAACATCTGAAAAAAAAAAGGGAGATTCATAGAAGGACTCTCATGCATGGAAAAAAATTGTGAAGAATAATATAATGATCGCAAGAAAATAACAAAGAGCCCAGTTCCAACATCTAAGAGACTGCAGATTCGTCCTTGTTTTAAGCTCAACAGTCCGGAATAGCCAAAACCGATTTGCAGGCAAATGACCTCATGTTCGAGGAAAAATCAAAAAGCCTTTTGCGCCTATTTTTTTAAGCCAAAATACGGCAGTGAATACAAAGCAAACATACAAAACGAATATGTACATTCCCAGCAGTGACAGTTCCTTGAACCGTAAATGCCTTATCTGCTTTTTGCTCGGAACAGCGGAGCTGCTATCAGTCATTTAAGATGACGGTCCGTCTTCTGACGTCCACAGCTTATGAGCAGCGAAGTGTTATTCGTTTTCTATGGAGCAAAAGAGACAAACACCCCTTGGGTCTCTCCAAGTGAGTCTCCAAGAGAGACACTCTTCCATGTGCGTGGGGAGCATTTCCCTGCGAATTGCTAATTGCGTTTGTCACTTGCTCCATAGAAAACGAATAACACTTCGCTGCTCATACTGTGGACGTCAGAAGACGGACCGTCATCTTAAATGACTTATAGCAGCTCCGCTCTTCCCAGCAAAAAGCAGATACGGCTGTAAAGGAACTGTCACTGTTGGGAATGTCAATATTCGTTTTGTATTCCCAGCCATATTTTGGCTTAAAAAAATAGGCGCAAAGACTTTTTGATTTGCCCTCGTAGAAGCTGAGTTCATCTTTACCAGTGTGAAACGAAACTGCTGTCAGTGGATGTTGTAATTGAGCTGCTTAGTATTTGCTTGCAGTTCTACCTCAGCTCCAGCTATCGGGAGGTAACATGCAGCTTCAAATCTAATTATTGAATGAAAACGTACTTTGTATTTAAAATGGCATATGAAACTATACTAATAAAAAATGCAAACGAACTGTGTAATAGCACAAAGATCAAATGAGGTAGCGAGAAACAAAGAGATGTAAGTGGCAAAACTAAAAATTTAGATATAACCAGTACGAATGGTAGGAGAACCTCTCCTCTGGTTTAAGGTCAAGAGATAGTACTAGTAGCCCTTGTAGGTCCTGTTATACAGCGTGATTTAGAAAATCTTTTCAATGAAGGACTATCTAGGACCTTATCTTCAAACGCGTTTTACTCAAAACTTGAAAATGTCAACTTACATCCCTTTGCTTCTCACTGCCTCAAATCTCAAACTGTTTTCATAAATCTTTTTTAGTTGAAAAGAGGAGTTTAACTCAAAAAGTTTATTTTGCTTAGCTTTACTTTAATACATATGCTTTCAAAGTAACCAGATATTCACTCCAGGGTATATAGGCTCTGAAGTAGAATTAAGTTAGTTTGAATCAGTGCTGTAGGCTTTAAAATTAGCAGAAGGTATACTATGCAAAAATTATTAAAAAAAAAAAAAAGAGTATGTACTGAAATTTTAGAAGGAATGTGATGGGTAACTTAGATTAAAATGTAGAAAATTGGTACTAGGATTTTTCAATTTTCTGAAAATACATCCTATATAGCAGGGCTAGATGCGTATCTGTAAATTAACTATAGAAAGTTTTGACTATGTAATTAAAAATAGACATTTCTGTCTAGCAGATATTGTTGGGTTATATTTTACTCGCTGCTTTAAAAATAGAACAAAAAATAAAATATCAAATTTAATAAAAATCAGTGGGTATAGTAAGTAGATTGATAAGTTCATTGAAGTATGAGTTGCTATTTATTATTCCGTCGGAGGCTTTGGTGTACAAAAACGAAAAACAGTAAAAAAAAAGTTGAAATATAATTTTGATATTTTTATTGAACTTTATTTAAAATTTATGCTTTATTTGAGGGAGTGACAATCAAAGGGATGTAGGTGGACTATTTAAAGTTTCGAGTAAATCGCGTTAACAGTTCAGATCCTAGGTTGGCTTTCATTAAAATTTTTTCTTCTAAATCAGCGAGCAGCACCTACTAGAACTACTAATACTAGGTCTTGCCCCAAAGTGGAGGAGAGGTTTTCTTATCATTTGTACTGGTTATCTACAAATGTTTAATTTTGTGACTTATATCCCTTTGCTTCTCCTTGTCTCATTTGTGGGTACATTGTTTCAGTAAAATTACCGCGTCTAAATTTCGGAATTCACATAACTCTACACATTTTTTAGAAACAGATATGTTTTCCATTTTCAGTGAGTTTTTACCTATTTTTCCATTACTTCTCTGTTTACATTAAAAATATTACAAAATCATGTCATTATTTTCTATACATCCAAAATATTTAACTACTATTGGTACCTGCACGGCTTTGCCCGTAATAGAAAATTAAACGCTTTTTTGGTTTGCCTGTATATTTACAAATAATGTATGGTGAATTTTCTTGCCTATTGACTTGTGCCCATGTTACAGTTCCACGTTATGATAATTTCGTAATTTACTCGTTCATCTTATGATAATTTTGCTCTTAAAATTGGAATGGAAAAAGAACCACATCGAATTTTCGAAAAATCGCTTCGAGGTGCACATCCCCATGCTACAAACTAACTTTGTGCCAAATTTCATGAAAATCTGCCGAACGGTCTAGGCGCTATGCGCGTCACAGAGATCCGGACAGACAGAGAGAGAGAGAGAGCGATCCGGACAGAGAGACTTTCAGCTTTATTTTTAGTAAAGATTTGATATAAATCTCATTTTTATACTATGAAGAAAAGTTTTTTTACTTGAAAATGAATACTTTTTGACATTTCTCATATTAGTATACTATAAAAACTGTTCTTTGGCGTAAATAATGCAATATTTTCTTTTGGAGTACTCATTTAAACTTTTTAATAGAACAAGAATAAAAGCAGAACGGATTCTTACCCAAACACTGTAGTTCTGAAATACTGATTGACGTAGTGCAGTTGATAAATTGTATTCTTCAGAACTATGATGTACTTGATGAGCAGCCCATAAAATATTAATTTCTATGGAAAAACAATCCTTTATTCAATATGAAATATAAAGTAATTCAAAAATAATGGCGGGGTTTCAATATACGCAGGTCAGTCAGAAAGTTAGTTGCACTACTTCGTAAATATGTTTTGCCTGAGACAATTTTGATGAAGCTCTGTGGCAACACTTCAGACATGTACCTTTATCATGGGACGTCGGCTTCCCCAAAAGGCAAGTTTAGTTTTTCTGATAATCAGTCGCAAACATGTCTCGACAGCTGCAAGTAGCGTCCAAATTGGAAATGCGTGCAGTGATTCAATTTTGTGGGCAAAAAGGTGCAACTGCATTGAAATTTATGTACAGTAGCATGAAGTGTATGGTGAAAACAGGAGCGTAGCTAAGGGGGGGGGGTTTGGGGGACAACCCCCCCCCCCCCCCCGAAACGTTAGTCTCAAAAAAAAAAAAAAAAAAGAAGAGAAAAGAAAAAAAAAAGAAGAAAAAGAAAAATAATCAAAACGACTTTTTTCTGAGTAACAATAGTCAAAAATTCACTTTGCTCCCCCCACCCTCCAATGCCATTGAAAATCTGCTCCATGTGTAATCCTCAAGCATAAAGACGCCTCCCTCTGCTGCGACAATTTTTTGATAATTGAGTAAAATTTGACACTTTGCTTTAGAAATGAGATTGATTTGTTAAATCAACGTATATGCAGCCTTTCTTTGTCATAGATTCTGCAAATTGTTAAATATGTTTAATTTTATGAGCCGCGCAGTGGGAATATTGCATACAGTCGAATCTGTATATTTCGAATTTCACATTAAAGAAAAAAATCGAGATAAAGAGGTTTTGAGATACTGGGGCTTTAAGAAACCTTTTATAGAAATTTGAAATATGATGGTGAAAATTTGAGATCGATACTAAAGACAATATGGGCTCTTGATTAAAATTCCTCTTTATTAGTTTTGTTTGGTATTTATTCTATTATTACATTATTAAGTGCTTTATGGCGAGTTTAATGAATCATTTTGACAGTAAAAGAAACTTTAAGCATATCTTTTTCAAGAAAAAGTCTTTTACTGCTTTTTGGTCCCTGATTTTTTTTTTTTTTTTTTTTTGATTCATTATCTTGAAAGATTGAAGGATCTTGAGGTTAGCAATTGCTGCAAATCTAACTTGGCCAGTATTCTACGATTTTCCTTTTTTCATCATTTGAAAAAAACTTATACTTTCTTTTCACTCCAATCATTTCGGTTTTCTAAGGAATCACAATTTTAAGAAAGAGAGCAACCAAAGAACAGTACTAATCCAGATAACAGAGCGAAATGGCTATTAACTTGAATGACCTTTAACCATGATCTTGAAATGTTCATTTTACATGTCAAACCTGTGAATTTCACCCCTTTACTCTTCTTCCAAGAAAGTGCGCAAAACGACTGTCCTTTGGTTAATCTTCCTGGAAAGCCTATTCGTGGAACACATTTCTCCCTTTTTCCACTACCTCCTCAACTCTTGAAGACAATTCCTCTGTTTCTGAGTTGAAGAAAATGTTTTTGTTTGCTGCTTTAAAGATCATTGGGCTTCGAATCCAAAAATGATAACATAACCGGAATTCGAGACGATAGAGGTTTTTGTTGGTCTGGTCTCGTGTGTGTCATAGGTCATAGTCAAAACGACCTTTGCTAACCAGAGTATCCATTGCAATCACATTGATTTTTCAGCCAGTATTTACTGCGTTTTCTTTTGGAAACGTACAGTCTGTTTAAAATAGTACAAAGTGAAAGTTGTTGCATAATGAAGGAGAAAAACCGATAACAAGCTTTTTGCAATCCAAAGGAAAAAATTAAAATGACGAAAAGGATTGCTCTAAAAAGAGAAAGTTAACGTCGTGTGAAGAAAACGAAGTACAGTCTGCAAAGCAGCATTAGTCCCATCGGACCCTTCTGAAGGTAATTTTATTTTAATTCAAAAGAAAAACTACATAGCATTACATGAATAAAATGTTTAAAAACGAAATGAATATAGATTATTTCTATTAGCTTGGTTCGAATTAAAAAGTAGAGAGGAAAAAAAACTTCTGTTTATAATACCCGAAATTGCTGTTGCTCTCTCAAAAAGATATTTATGTAAATTCTAAAACAGCTAATAAAATTAAAAATAAAGACTTGAAAGGAGAACTGATGGTATGATGTTGAGCGAATAACTTTCTACCGCCAACATTTCTTCCCTAACTTTTTTATTCAAATTTTATTAAATGCTTAAGAATTAGCATAAATGTAAATACATAAAAAGCAACATATAAATATAACGATATGAAAAGCAATTTCATTTTTTGGGGTTATAATTCAAGAAGTCTTTTTTTATTTTGCTTCATACTTCTAGTGCAAACCAAGTTAATAAAAATAGTCTTTATAGTCTGACCATCGATGAGATTGAAAGTCAAACATCCAGTTTACAGGCGGAAATGGAAGTATCTATTAGCTTTCAAGGGATGCCAGCTTTTGTAGATGTGTGTTAGCCTCTAAATCAAACAGTCACACTGAAATGAACGGAACACGCTCATCAGATATTTGATTTCCCACTGATTGAGATAGACTGGTTTTGACAAGACGTTGCTAGAAAATTTCACTTTAAATTAAATGGAGGGAAAAGAAAGAAAAGTTAAATTTTCCACAACATTAAAAATATAAATTCTTTGCTTTTGTTTTGTTTGACACAAGTATCGGAATTGGGGCACCCCATTCCAAAGTATGTAAGATTCACCTCCCTCTTTTTTTAATACTAAAAAAATTTACATATATATACATATATATATATAATATATATATATATATATATATATATATATATATATATGAGTGTGTGTGTATATATATATATATATATATATATATATATATACATATATATATATATACACACACACTCATATATATATATATATATATATATATATATATATATATATATATATATATATATATATATATATATATATAGAAAAGAAGAACCCCCCCCCCCCCCCGAAAGTCGGGTCTAGCTACGCCTCTGGGTGAAAATGAAATGTCACGTTAAGCTATCGCGAAATGGTGCAACATGTTTGAGAATGGACGTACAGATATTGACGACGCTGAGCGCGAAGGAAGATCAAGTTCAGGTAGGAAGTGTAACTTTTCATCTCCTGACTTCATGATTTTTGGTCCCATGAAACAAGAACTTTCAAAGCGACGATACCATTTAGATGACGAGATGAAAGCTGCAACCGAACAATGGTTATCGGACATTGGACGGGATTTCTTAGCGGAAGGCATCGAAAAACTTGTACCCACGCTTCTAATAATGCTTAAATAACGGAGGTGGTTGCGTTAAAAAGTAGATTTTAAATAGAACTTTAGGATAACAATAAAGTTATAGTAAAATTTTAATCCTTTTTTTTTTTGTTTTCTTGAGCAGTGCAACTAACTTTATGACTGACCCTCGTATTTCTGAGAACAAAAATGGTAGAAAAACAGAATTTGTTTTACATTCGTAAATTATTTTAAAGATATTCTATGTGCCTTCCTATTGGCGTCTATTGGCGTCCGAACTATATCCCACCTGTACTCAAACTCCTGCTACATACGTTGTAGCAAATACGTTGTACACAGCCCCGGATGAAATTGCTGAAGTGATCCAATTTCCCAGTTTGTCAAGACAAGGCGAGTCGTAATGTTAAACTGCTAAACCTTACGTACCTTTTCCTCAAAACGTTTTAATGATAGAAACTTACAATTTTTACAATGTCTTCAAAATATATTTAAGTCTCCCGAAGTGATATTTTAAAGCAATTCTGTTTATCTCGTAATTCATTAAATTTTAAGCAATAATTACTCTTAAAATGAAAAAAAAGAAAAAAGATCGTTTTTCATCATAAAAACAGCTGCTTAAGAAAAAGTGTGAGCCCTAAGCAAAATTTTCACTTCAGTGAAGTTATGAACAAATAAATAAACGTGATAAAATTTGAAAGTAATACGTAAAGAAATTTTCTAGAAATAATTAATGAAATAAAAAAGTTTTAAAGTATCACGTTTTTAAAATGAACTAAAAAGCATAAACTAATTTCTCTATGCTTCATGTAGATTTAAAGCCCTATAAAATTTCAGAATTTCTTACAGATTGTCTGAAAAGTAATTGGTCAAAAGCAGTTATAACTCACGTTCTAATTACATTGGATTGTTGTACGTCATGCCGAAAAATCAGGGGTTTCTATGGATATTTAATTTTAATTAATGCGACAATTTTTTCGGCCTTATATTAGAGGATTTAGGCAAAAATGTAGACTAATAATTAATGTTTAATTAATTAATTAATTAGATTATAAAATATTTCACTGTCATCGGTGGTGAGATTAAATACAAAATTTCAAAAGAATCCGATCACAGAAAGTGGGTGAAAATTAAGTTGCAAAATTCTACCCGAACAGACAACGACGAAACCAAGTAAATAAAAAACATGGCGATAAAATGAACATGAGTTTCTAAAATTGACATTTTGAGAAAATCGTGGTTGAAAGTGAAATTACGTACATTTTAATGCATTTTCGCCCCATTAATATTTGAATGGAGTTACTTTCAATCCACACAAAAACATGAATTCAGTGTCGTTTGAAAGCTCTTGATTTAAATATTTTGAATGTATAAAAAGTGAAAAAAAGATATTTGTAAAGGTTTTATGGTACTAACTCCCCTTTATTAAAGACAACAGTAAAAGTTTCCTATTGTGTGAAAATTAGCGTTCGTCCCCCCCCCCCCCCCCAAAAAAAAACTGAAAAAGCTATAAAATATTAAAAAGTCAAATTCTATTTCATTGATTACCTTATTTATTAGGAATAGAAACAACAGTTAAAAAATCGTCCTAACAGAAAGGAACTTTTTACAAAAACCGTTATTGCAAAAACGAGCCCTGTGCGAAACTCGCGGTAGCAAAAAGGGAAATTTTGCTCAAAAAATATGAATATCACACATTTCTCAGCTTGAATATGTCTGTTACATTTCATTTTCCTACTTTTTAAAACGCATATTTATCAAAAAAATATTAACAATAAATAAATGAAAAATACACACTGCAAAATGCTCCCACTTTTTGTTCCGGAGAATAGGGGCAAACTTCTTAGAGAATTTTCGATATTTTTCGCTCTAGGTTAGAACCCTCCCCCCCCCCACACACAGGGAGTTTTTGTGCTTTTTAATCGCCTTTTCACTAAAATAGCCACAGTTTTTTTCCTCCATTGAATGCTAAATAATCGTTCTTGCCTACGTTTTCGTTAAAATAGTCACCTTTGCTTCAAAATAGTCACTTTAGTCGCCTTTTAGTGGCAGCCTTGCGATAAATTTTTCATTGTTTCAGGTTCGGTTAACATTTATGAACGAAAACATGAGAGTAGGAAAATGCAACAGTTTGGACTCACCATGACTTGCCCTGTGCAACCAGTAATATGCAAAATCCACTCCTATGAAGCAGAGCCACCACGTCCACACGGAATCCCATGGTAGTGTCACTAATCTCCAATTGTCATATACGTACGAGTAGGCAGCGAGCTGGACGCCGCGAGTGACCAGCCTTGGGAAAACATACCAGCATATTAGTAATCAGACGTTACTTTTCATGTCACTGCAATCGTATTTCACGCTTTGTCTCTAGAGATTAAAACGAGCTAATGTGCGGATCACATGACTTAATTTCACACCAATTCAATGTTATTTCCCCGTTATTGGCAACTTTAATGTGATTCAATAGTTAACTCTCTAAATATCAACAACAATGAGCAAATTGAAACCAGATTAAAAAAAAACATCACCAAATTTGTCGCCAGGTTGCCCACAAAACTTGGCGACCAAAAGCTTGGCGATATATTGCCAAAAGTTTGCATAAATTATAACACGACTTGAGTTTGCATTGAAATTAACATTGATTTCCCACCAAAAAGGTATAAAAGACCCCTTTGGAACATCCGAATGCAACAAAAAGGGAGATGCACAACTAGACCCCACTAGGAGTCTACGTACCAAATTTCAACTTTCTAGGACATATCGTTTTTGAGTTATGCAAGATTCATACGCACATACACACATACGTATATACAGACGTCAGAAGAAAATTCGTTGTAATTGATTCGGGAATTGTCAAAATGGATACTTAGGGTGTCTATACTTTCTTAGGCATATATGCACGTGTGGTCGGGTCGAAAAAGAACTCAGCATTCATTTGGGGGTGAGTAAAATGGAAATTAAGGTCGATTTTTGAGTGAAAATTTTTTCGCGAATACAATATTGAACGAGCTGATGTGTGCATCACATGACTTTACTCCAATTTAATGTCATTTCCCCATTATTGACATTTTAATGTGATTCAATAGTTTACTCTTTAAATATCACCAACAATGGCCAAGTTAAGACCAAATTTGGGAAAAAACGCCAAATTTGTCGCCAAGTTGGCGACAAAACCCAAAAAGGCAAAAGACTCTTTAGGAACACCCGAATGCAACCAAACGGAAGGTGAACAACTAGACCTCACTAGGAGTCTACGAACCAAATTTCAACTTTCTAGGACATACCGTTCTTGAGTTATGTTACATACGCATATCCGCACATACATACATACGCACATACAGACGTCACGAGAAAATTCGTTGTAATTAACTCGGGAATCGTCAAATGGATATTTCGCGTGTCTATACGTTCTTAGGCACTTATCCATGTGTGGTCGAATCGGAAAAAAAAAAAAAAACCCTCAACATTCATTCGGGGGTGAGTAAAATGGAAATTAAGGTCTATTTTTGGGAGAAAATTTTTTCGCGAATACAATACTTCTTTTACTTCGTAAAAGGAAGTAAAAAATAACGCCAAAAATATTGAAATTCTGTCTGTGGTGGGCCTTTGTATGGTAGACCTCATAGCACTTATAATAGCCATGAAACTTAGTACAAAATTACTTGAAGCTCATGGGGTTTGCACCTCGGAGCTTCTTTTTTTTCTTTTAATTTCGATTTTTTTCTTGTAATTAATTTTTTGAGCTAAAATTTCACATAAATTGCCTATTGAAGGGATGAAAGATTTCCCACACTTAAGCATTGTTTTCATTCGAATGAGCGTTTTTTTTCTGCATCAGATTAAGCTTGATCCATTTTTTTCAATTAATTAGAGAAACAGATATAAGGGTTTTTATTTTAGCAAAAGTCCCAAGCTAAACTCAATTCAAGTGCAAAAACAACAGTGGTAACAACTAAAGTGCAAAATGTTACTGGAGACCATAAATTTGAAAACTACTTTTCAAACGTACAAAAAGGCCGTTTTGCAATGCTCAGGAGCCCGTTAGTACCTACAGCTGCGCCAGTGGTCGGAAGCAGGGCCTAACTTCCCAATAGGCGGAGTAGGCAGCTGCAAAATTTTCAGAGGCGGTAAATTTTGCTACATATTTTTTTTAAAATTAATACTCTTAAAGTGAACTACTAGCATTCTTTCATTTTTCATAGTGACATCCTTTTCTTGTAATTTAATAATGTTTACTTTCACTCATCTTATGAAAATTAAATATTTTCATATTAATATTTTCATTTATAAGCACGTAATTAGAATAGTGCAAAACAGTAAGTGTGAAAACGACAAGCGGTGACGATTGAAGAAAAGCAAGTGTCATTGCTTTTGACCAGAAGCTACAGCAAGATTTGAGTTTAACTTTAGTGAAGTTTATTCAATTATGGTTTCTTCAGTGATTGACGTGTATTTTCTCTTCTACGTTATTAATATTTAAACATTTTTCTGTCAATAGCATTAAGTCTGGGCGGCAAATGAAAATGAGTGACGAGCGAAAAAATGATTTTAAATGAAGAAAAAATGCTTAGTTAAAAACAGATGAACAAAAAGGAGTCTTCAAAAACTTTTTAAAAAGTGGCACATATTTTTCAAATGGGCAGTTTTCAAAAGCAAAATCTTTGGACTTTTTGAAATGTAGTCCAGTAACAATTTACAGCTGAAATACCATTGAGCAATGAGGAGCGGTAAGAAACGCAAGGTGAGTGAACGTAATAACACAGAGAAAACTATTTAAATCGTTGATTCATAGATGAAAACAATTCTCAATTTGCCGAATGATAAAAAACGAGCATGCACGAAAATCACCAAAAATCGACCTTAATTTCTTTTGCTCTTCCCCGAATGAATGTTGAGTTTTTTTCGACTCGACCACACGTGGATAAGTGCCTAAGAACGTATAGACAAGCGAAATATCCATAATGACGATTCCCCGAGTTAATTACAACGAATTTTTCTCGTGACATCTGTATGTACGAATGAACGTATGTATGTCGCATATCTAAAGATGAAAACAGTCGGAAAAAAGAAAATTTCGGAAAAAAACCGTTTTTTTTCCGAAGGAGTAAATTTCCACTTCGGAAAAATTGAAAAAAAAAAAGAATTTTTCCACTTTTTAGGGTTTTAATTGAAATTTTCAACAAAAAGTGATTAGAAATTTCTCACGCTTAAATTCTGATGCAATCCCCCCCTCCCCGTTTTACGTTAAAATACTGTCTAACATTAATGCAAGTTGTTGTATGACAATATAATTTGCATATAGATCAAAAAATGTTTAATAATACTTTTTGCAAAAAAGCTTAAACCAATAACCTTAGTGAAGAATTTATTTTCCTTCTTCATAAAACAAACAAGCATAACTTTAATCACAAAACTATGTTTCTGCTGACTGTGCGAACCAAATGTACAGGTGCGGCAGAAAAAAAAAAACAGGCAAGCAATTTCCCAAGAAACTCTATTAAAAACAAATAAATTAACAAAACACAAAAAATAATATTATGAGAAGACCTTTAGCAATCAATAAATTTAATTGGTTTCAAACTAGCAGCCTTTTGCAGTAATACAGAGATGCAACTGCTTATTGAAATTTTCATTCAAGGGCCAGCAAGTCCTTTAATCAATCCTATTCCCTATAAAGCAATTGGTTTAGAAAGTCCAAACTTATGTGTAGTTTAGGGTAGACCTTTGACTCTGAAACAGGCCATACAGTGTAATAAATGGGATTGAGGTCGAGCGAGTAGAGCTCCCACTCTAAAGATGATATCATGTCAAAAACAATGCGCCTTGCACCACTCTTGTCTTTTTGGCCATATGAATCGGTGTGGAGTTAAAGGAAAATCCAGTCTACAATGCTGAAGTGCTCTTAGGCCCACAGAAATACAATAACTTCTAAATGTCCTTCTGGTTCACTTTTTGATTCATTTTACGGCCCTCATCCACAAAAAATAGAGATTTTTTGTCGCTTGTGCTGATTCCATCTCAGACCAAGCCTGACTTCGGGTTTTGGCGATATCTAACACTTTTTAAGGTGCTTGGAGTGTCTACAGACCAAATCCTATGGTTCTGGGAGATGTGAGCCGGTTGAACGGTAAATCAGTGAAAGGTATATCTTCCAGCGTGGACTTGCGGCCCGTCTCAAACGTTTCTGGCATCTTTGGAGTCATACGAATGCCTGAACTTTTTGGAACTCGTAAAACTTCTGTTTGAGCTGTTTTTTTCCCTTAGTCCACTTATCGGTCACAAATTCCCACAAACGACTGCTCTCGTGGAAACCCAAGGATTTCATTGAACTCACTTTTGGATGACCTGACGATTAACTGAAATGTTCACTGTTCGTTTTTGTACACATTCCCGACTATCATTTCCAAGCCACTTGAAACGGCATGCCGTTTCAAATACTGTTTGTCGAGGGACAACAAGCAAACGAACTGTCGTTCTACTTGGTTAAACAACTTAAAATAGCAGGTATTTTGCTTAAAATTGTAAGAAAACCGAAAAACAATACATAAACTAGGTAATATATTGTAAATTATTTTCTAATAAAGTGAGAAACAAAAATAAATTAGGCACTCATTAAAATGAAATTACCTTTCTTCCATTCGATGATACAATTTTTGTCCGATATTTTTTTGCCGCACCCTGTATACTGCCGTGCTAAGCAAAAAAATTTGCAGGGCTCAAGCTGAGATATTGTATTTTAAAGTGTGGCTCTTCCATATATTTGATTCAGATGTCTTTTTTTTTTTTTTTTTAAAGAATTTTTCAAAACAATAGTTCTTGATCAAATGACCCTAAAACATTTTATTTATTAAGTAAAATACGAAACAGAGAACAACTTGGTTATAATAACTCAAATTTGTTCAAAAGTGCTGGTATGACAACTTTTACTACTGTGCTTAGCACGGCCGTATGAATAAACTGAAACTGTAGTTTAAGTTTTGGTTCAGCTTAAGAAACACCAATTTAGTTTTGATTTGGTCTGAGACTGGATTGGAAAAAATAAAAACTCAATAGCTTTCATTTTCAGACAGTAAAGTTACATTGTATTATTTTTCTTTCAAAAAAAAAAATCATCATGTTTGAAAGTCGAAAATTTCAATTAATACTTCAAGTTTCAAAGGCAATCTAAAATAGAAAATGTAATTGTTACGATTAGACACACATTACCCAATATTATTGGTTGAATGACGACTTGACTTATTTCTGGTGTTTGATCATGAAAGCTCTCAGTTATAAAACAAAAAGTTTATTTTTTTTTTTTTTTTGTTCTAATTAATCTTACCTTTATGTGTATTTCTGTCAAGCAGATGTGTGGATAGCATATATTTCTTAATGCTTAACCCTTTATATGTTCCAAGAAACACAGAGCTATTAAGAAACCTAATTTTATTCATAAAAAAAATCAAATTTTCCATTTTTTCCAATTTTTCCCGAAAAAACCGGTAAAAAACCGGTTTTTTTCCACCATTTCAAAATTTCCGGAAATTTTACATCTCTACGCATACCTCAAGAACGGTAAGTCCTAGAAAATTGAAATTTGGTACGTAGACTCCTAGTGGGGTCTAGTTGTGCACCTCCCCTTTTGGTTGCATTCAGTCTTTTTTGGGTCGCGCCAAGTTTTATCGCCAACTTGGCAATTAATTTGGCGATTTTTTTTTTTTTTTTTTGAAATCTGTTTTAATGTGACCACTGTTGGTGATATTTAGAGAATAAACTATTGAGTCACATTAAAATTGCCAATAATAGGGAAATGACATGGAGTAAAAGGAAGTCATATGATGCACACATCAGCTCGTTTGTAAAAGGAAGTAAAAAGAAAAAAGACTCTCAACGTTGCAATCTTGTTTCCAAATTTTCCAAATAAGGAATTTTTTGGGAGGTCACAGTGACCTCCCATCGGGGCACCCTGAGTATAAAATGTCATCATTTCTTCAAAAGCTTGATAGTTTAAATTTCGAGAACACTATTTTTGCGTTTGTTTTAACCACGGAAATTTTGCTTTTTTTTTTTTGGAAGATGGCGGGGGGACAGATTTCAGATCTGCCTAGGGGCGGCGTAGAGCTAAATGGCTCTGGTCGGAGTAGCGACGCTGCTGTAGTATCGACATTTAGTGTTTGTAATGTAGCGCAATACTTTTTTTTTTAAGTAGTGCAGTGAGTAGTCTGAAACAAAAAAAAATAGTAGTTTGAAGCGATTTCTGGGCACGTGAAAAGCAGGAAAATGCTTTTGAAAATTAAATTGTTTGCAAAGCGTACTTGCAAAGCGGAGTACTAAATGCTTGTCTCTCGCTGCAAAAGTGATCCCAATAAGCATACTAATTATTTGTTTAAAATTTGATTCATATCTCAATACGTTTTCACATTGTTAATGGACTGCATGTGTAATTTTCGTGAAAAGAATCAGACGATTTTCAAGTTCGGGCCAGACACTAGCCAGAATTAACCTTCTGGGGTGAGGGTTTTTCATAGCTGTAGTCACATGAATATTAACTGTCATATTAGCCCCTCAAAACCCCCCTGGTGGCGTCCCTGGGAGTTTCTCTTTCATAGCCGCCATTTTTAGTTTTCGTTGTTAGCGCCAACTACTTGTCTTTTGCTAGTACTATAGCAATGAGAAAAAAAAAAAAATTAATTTGAATTTTTGACCTCTTGAATTCAAATTATGTTTTTCAAGTGTGTGTGTGTGTGTGTATATAGGCGTGTGTGTTTATGTGTGTGTGTGGGGTATGTGTTTGTGTGTAGGGGTATGTGTATGTGTAGGCATGTGTGTTTGTGTCTGCGTGCAGGTATGAGTGTGTGGGTAGTTGTGTTTATGGGTGTATGTGTGGGGGGGGGGGGGAGAATGTGTATGTGTGTGTAGGCATATGTGTTCGTGTCCAGGCATGAGTGCGTGGGTAGTTGTGTGTCGGCGCTGTGTGTTTGTGTAGGTGTCTGTATGTATGCGTGTGTGTGTGTATGTGTTTAAGTGTGTGTGTAGGCATATGAATGTGTATGTGTTTGTGTGTGTGTGTACGTGCGTGTATGCATGTGTGTAAATGTAGGATATTGACGCAACCTGGAGACTGTTTTTGCTAGAGGGGCAGCAGCGCGAGGTGCGACACCCGGTCGACGGTGGTGCTGCAGAGGGTGGTGGTGGGAAAATAAAATTATAGCACGCCAAAACAGTCAAATGAAAGCAATAAGCAATCGTAATTGCTCAAAAAAAAAAAAAACTTGATGATGAGATTACGATCAAAATAAAAAAAGAATTATGAATAAATCTTGAGTAGTTTTTCAACTAAATTTTCGTTATCAGTGCAAAACTTTACAAACAACCGGCACGGCAGCCACTTAGAATTTTTTGTTCACCTCGATAATTCTTGCACCATTCCTTGGGATATAGATCCAATTGCATCATTTATTCTTGTGAGGGGTTTGTTTCTGTGAAGTTTCACTATCCACTCTAAAAGAAAGAGGAATGCAAAGTGCGGAACAACCTGTGGAAGAAAAAAAGAAATAGGTATGAACAATAAAATAAAGATTGCAAAAATTCAAATTCATTATGTTTCAGTCACATTTTAGTCTAAAAGGTGTGTTGGAGAGGAAAGTTTATCAACTCAATACCTATTACGTCAAAAAAAAAAAACATTAAAAATCACTCTCACATATAATGTTAATGTATTAACTTTTGAACGACAAGGTATTTGCGTCCTTCAGACCCCCCCCCCCCCAAATCTGAATGACGTGCCTGAGCTATATTCTGTCTAGAGATTAGAGATAAACTAAATAGCAACGAGACATTAGGCGATCTTGTTATTTACTTTGCGCTGATTAGACTAAAAACAGCACCACTTTGAGTGTCAATTTTCGCAGGCAGCACTTTTTCGGCTTTCGCATTCTCTTCTTACTTATCGTAGCTTTAAAAAAAAAAAGAAAAAAAAATTAAATGAAAACAAAAAAACCCGACCGCGTAAAAACCAAAAAAACTAAAAAAATATAAGCCCAGTAGTTTAGAATTTTATTAAGTATTACTGAATAACTACTCCATCGAACTAGGTTTATAATCGATACACACATAAGACAAATCATAAATTCAAAATCAGAATAGAAGGATCAACAGTCGGGGCCCATTCCTTTTTGACCAGTCAAGGAACCCCGTAAAATTTGAATGGGCCACGACTGTTGATCCTTCTATTCTGCTTTTGAATTTATGATTTGTCTTATGTGTGTATCGATTACAAAACTAGTTCAATGGAGTAGTTATTCAGTCATTATCATTAATAAAATTCTAAACTACTGGGCTTATATATTTTTTCTTTTTAGTTTTTTTGGTTTTTACGCAGTCGTGTTTTTTGTTTTTAATTAATTATTATTTTTTATTTTACCCTTTTTAGTTAATTTTCATTGACTTAGTTATTATGATCATAAGACGGCAAATTTCGAAATCTTGTCATTTTATTGAGAAAATTTATATCGTGAGGATTATTAAGTTACTTGCAATGGTCTCAACTACTAACTATTAGTCCCTCTAGGGACCTTACTCGGCTTAAAGCTACATATGCTGAACTTTTAGCAAAAATGTGCGAACTTCAGACAATCACAGCTATATTAACAGAGCGGAAAAGTAGTTAGTCAAATCTTTCTCCCAAAACTAAAAAAGCCCGTCAAGAGGGTACACGTCGCGAAACTCAGTCCCTTGAACCAGCGACAAAAAGAAATGCAACATGTTAGAGATGAAAATCAAATTAATAGACTTAGTAAACAAATAATTCAGGCAGTAAAACGCTATTTAATTTGCATTTGTCGGGGGCTGTGTAGCACGCAGGTTGCTTGCGACACGATCTCGAACTGACAATATGACAACTGGTTGTAAATATGGTGAATTTCGATTACTGTCATGTGTTTAATGACACTCCCAAGATTAAGACTAATCGATAGACGTAAGATTTATCGGCAAGGGGTTTAGCCTGTACAACGCCACATAGAAACAAACATACATACATAGATTAAGTTTTTTTTGGGGGGAAAAACAAAAAATTGAAATAACTGTGATACATGTACTGTTTATTATACATGTTTTCGAAAACATTGGCTATTTCAGGGGCTAAGAATCTTTAGTAAAAAATTCATGCATATTGCATGTCAATTTTACAGTCAGGATAAATGTCAATCTTTCACGGTAGCGTTAGAAAATAATTATTTCTTCCCCAAAAATGGACAATTTTCTGCAGTAACGTTGGATGGGGATTACTTTCTCTTTTCCCAAAATGGTCAAGTTTCCACGTTAGGAAAAATGTCAATTTTCCCCGGTAACGCAGGGAAAATATTGCTATTTCTTCCCTCCAAGTGGTCAATTTTCTACACCTGGAAAAATGTCAATTTTCCATGATAACGTAGGAAAGGGATTGCTATTTCTTTCCCCAAAACAGTTAATTTTTCACGGTAACGTAGGAAAAGGCAGGAAAGGGATCGCTATTTTTTCCCTCCAAATGGTCAATTTTCTACATCTGGAAAAATGTCAACTCTCCATGATAACCTAGGAAAGGAATTGCTATTTCTTTCCCCAAAATAGTCAATTTTCACGGTAACGTAGGAAAAGGCAGAAAAGGAATTGCTTTTCTTCCCCCCTAAAATGGTCAGTTTTCCACGTCAGGCGATAATTTATTTTTGCTATGTAATGTTTTTCATTTACACCTTCATGGAAGAAATGCGTACTTACTTGTACGGTGTATTCTGGGACTTCTTCCGGTGCTTGGAATGACGTTTTTGTAGGACTGACGACATAGAACAAGTATCCGAAGGATTCTACAATCTCGCTCATACTGTAGTTGGAATCGTTCATCGTGTCTACCAATAAAATAAAAACATGTTATTCATGCCATTCACAAAGAAGTTTAAAAGATTAATTATTCCATCCGCTCTCTCTCTCTCTCTCTCTCTCCATGCTTCCATGATTGGCAGAAAGCCAAGCGTAAGATCGCTTTGTTTGAGGTTCAGCTGGCTAAACAAACAAGAAGTTCTTTTTATAGATATGAAGTACCAAGAAATGAAAGAGTATAAATACCAAAATTAAGAATTTGGAGAAAACTAATACAAATTACAAATGATAAGAGAAATGGTAGGTATAGACAGGCACCGCATGATTTAGAACAGTGGTTCTCAGCCGGGAGTGGTGGTGAAGGGAATAATACTTTCTCGTAAAAAAAAAAAAAGGAGGAATTAGAAGATTTTCAAACGGGCGTGAATGCATGAAATAATGAAGTAAAACAGTAAAACTATTTACAAATATTTCAGTCACATGTAAATGTTACCAACGTTGTAGCCTTTTGAGATTTTTAGTGCAGTTTTCATACCACATCTCTGAGAATCATGATTTTCAGTATTGGCAGGGGCGGCAAATAGGGGGAGCAAGAAGGGGCGGTTGCACCCCCAAATATTTTGCACAGAATATTAAGAAGTCAGGAAATTCAATTTACATAACGCGCGAATCAGTGATCATCATATGCAATAGGAAATTAAAAAAAAAAAGAATCTGCAGATGATCTTTAGTAAAAAGTTGATGAAACATGAAATCTGCCCAGACACGAGCAACTGTTTTTCGCTATTTGGATAATAACTTAGAAATTCATGAATCATTTTCAGAACTTCCAGAATAAAAAACAGATGGAGAATAAGGTTGTTTCAACTAAAGAAGAAATTTCCTCATATGGGTTAAACGCCTCATACTTGTAAGTCTAGTGTTAAGATGATGCTTCTGCTTCTAATGTGAAAGGACAGTGCAGAGGTGTGACTGGCCCGATTTTTACGAGAAGTTCCTTGGTATTTTGAGTTCATTGTTGCGCTTATATTTTAAATGTCTGTTCAATTAGTAAGTGAACATTGATTCCTTCGGTTAAGAGGCATATTTGAGCAATTCAATACATTGTATACTTTCATAGAAACTTCTTACAAAAGACACGCTATTTTTTAAAAGAAAAATCTTGTATCAACAAATACTTTTGCAGGATGCTCTTTAACTGAGAGGTACAAAATGGTCTTCAAACGTTAAAGCTGGAAATCTTGATTGAGCTCCTATTAAGAGCTTGTTAATTTGGAATTATTGGACGCATTAAAAAAAAATATATTTAAAAAAGTTACAAAAATCCACATGATGATGCAAAGTCATATGATTGGCTCAATATTTTGTTTCAAATAATAGATTCATTCAGTTTCTTATGAAATTAACACACGATTTAGTGATAAATCTAAGTTCAATATTATATGTGCAGGTTATTGAACAAGATAAATAAAATATTTCAGTTACACGTAAAAGTTGTTGAAAGAAGCAAAAAGAATTGTTTTGTGAAGAGCTAGTGTACTTCAATGATGAAAAATTAAGACTAGAGCGCAAATTTTAAACTTGCGTGGGTTTTTTTAAAGAGAAAATTTTTTAAGATGCATTTTTTAACATAACTTTGTAGCTTCAATTATTTTTCACCGATTCCAATCAACTCAGATAACTGTGAAAGATCATTTTCGTGTCTCAGAAGATTAGAGTTTCTTTTATTGGTACATGATGGGACAAGCAAAACTTTCATCTTCAGCTATATTGCCAGGAGCATGCCACTGGATATTGACGGGATATAGTACCAAGATTTCCTTTTCTTCTGGATTCCAAAAATCGTACATTAAAAATTTACTTTAGAAACGGTAGTATCAAGATCTTTTCTGTTACAGTTTGCTATAAAATAAATTAAAAGTGTGGAAATTAAAATTTGAATTTCTTGAATGACCTTACTGAAAGAAATGTACTCATATATTATTCCATATTGAGAAAATTCATGTTTAAAAAACTCGACCCCCCAAATGAAATGTTGAAATGCCGCCCCTGAGTATTGGCATACATGAAATCTTAATATTGAGCTAGGAATTGAAAGCGTCCTGAGGTGTGCTTTGTCACAGTCAAGACCTAATATTCAAAAAAATGTGAAGTCGGTGACAAACGGTAACAGCCCTCATATTGACGTTCTTAAAGAGACAAGTATAATATGCCAACATGTCCATTGCTTCGGTTACTCGTCTAGTCAGTGCTAATTCTTTATTAGCTACCAGTTTGCTTTGCTTGGCATTCCTGGCTTCTTTAAGAGGTTTTCCACCTCCAGCTCAGTCACTTCGTATGCCGGCCCAATGAGTGCTAATGAGCACGAAACTGCAGTCCTCGGTTGGAATGACTCAGCTGGCGGTGTATTTCTGCCTTAGCCCTGGCTCTAGGGTGGTAACTTTCTGAATATACCTGCCTTGCCTTCAATCTTCGAGTTGAACCGAACCATTGCTTCGGTCACTTGTCTGGTCAGTGCTAATTCTATATTGGCCACCAGTTTGTTTGGCACTTTCGCAGGCCCGCGTCAAGCCTAATCGGCGCCGTCGTGCAAATGTCTTTTGAGCGCCTTTATGCAGTGGCACATAGCGAAAATATAGTTAACACAGACCTGGATCTGCGTACTTGCAGACCCCGCAATGCGGATGGGGGGGGGGGGGACGTCCTTAATGGGCCCAACGACCCAAGAAGTTGGGCCCTCTACTAAAAAACGTATTAATCTATATAAAGAGTTTGTATGTATATGTTCAAACATAAACATACAGACTTATATAGAGAGAGAGAGAGGGAGAGAGAAAAAGGGGAGGGGGGGCATATTGAGTTTTTAGTCGGCAGAAATCTGAGGAGTTCGCCATAATGAGGAGAAAAAGAATAAGTAATATGAATTTAATTGTAAATATAATGTACTTGTACAAAAAATATCGGATCGGGAGGAGTTTCTAAAATGTTAGTTTAGCAAACGGAATTTTCGACTGTATTGAGAATAATGAAGGTTCAGGGCTCTTGGTCTTAAATTTTTCGAATTTGAAGTTTTAAAGGCGTGATTATAAGTCTTTTTCTGTAACATAATGGAAAGAGGTCAGTGATTCTTCCTGCAATTATTATTGAAGTTCGAAAAACGCAACTTTAGAAGATCTTTGATGATGTTAAAACAACGGCAGTTGGGGGTTATCCCAGGAAAATTTTCAACAGATTCAATTTTTTGAAGACATTATTTAAGGCTGAGATTTGGAACTCTGTCTATAGGAGATTTTTGAATTTCCAAAAATAGCAATTTTAAACGTTCTTCAGTGATGTTAGGAGGATGTAAGGTTAGGAGGTCTTACCCGTAAATTTTACGAAAGTGTTTACACACGTGATTGTGTACCACCTTTGGGGAAGGAGTTAGGAACTCTTCCAGAAATCTCATCATATTTAAGTTCCAAAAACGTAATTTTGGACAAATCTTTGTTAATTTAATGAAACGCGGTGTCGGGGGCACTGCCAAGGAATTTTTATTAATGGAACTTCTAAAAATGCATTTGTAGGTCACTTTTGAAGACGTTAGAAGATGGAATTAAATTGTAGGGATTCTGCCTCAGAAATTTTTCTACATGGAACTCTTAAAAATGCATTGTAGGCCACCTTTGATGACGTTAGAGGGAAGGATTAAATTGGGGACTCAGCCCCAGAATTTTCGAAATTGAAGTTCCAAAAACGCAATATTAAAAAAAGAGAAAGTTTTGGTGACTTTCTTTGTAATTTTTCGAAATTTAAGTATTTAAAATGCTTTGCCTTTTTAAGTTACCCTGATAAGTTACCTTTTTGGATTTTCGATTTCGGAAAAATTCGAGACAAAGTTCGAAATCCCCTCATTCCTTGTCCTCACAGCATTAAAAGTGGTGCAAAAATGCGTTTTTAGGCTGTTATATAAAGGGATGGGGGTGAAAGGTAAGACTTCGGAAATTTTTTTGATATTGAAGCTCCCAAAACGCAATTTTAAATTCTCTTCGATAATTAAAAAAAAAAAAAAAAAACGGGGATTTTTTCAAAATTGAACTCCTGAAATTGAATTGTCTTTGATTGGCCTGACAAGAAAGATAAGGCTCTCCGGGGTTTTTTTTTAAAATCAAAGTTTTAAAATCTCAAATTTTAGGTGATTTTCGATGATATTGGGATGACGGAGGGTTCGAGTCCCTCTACCGAATATTTTTATAAATAAAATCACTAGAAAAGCAAATGTGAACTATATTTAAAAATTATAAGAAGAGAAGGCTTTTAGGACTCTCCCCCGGAATTTTTTACTACTGCTCCAAAAATTCAATTTTAGACGATCTTGAATGACATTATAGCCCTTGGGGACCCGAAAACCAATATAAGCTTTTCAAACCAAGTTTAATTTATGAAAAAAAAATTAAATTAAATAAAAACAAAGTTCAAAACTTTTCGGGTCCTTTCTTACTCCCCCCCCCAATCCAGGTCCTACACAAAAAATTTCTCTTGACTGTCTTTTTCAGGATCCCTTAGGTCAGGACTTTTTCCTTCTTTTCCCTTTCTTTTTCAGGGAATTTCCCTTCTCTCCACTTTTTGCTCCGTGCCGTGCCAAGGTTTGGTTTTCGCACATGGAAGGTGGTGCGTGGGCCCTTTTTTCCCAACTTTTAGGCCGATTACTGAATAGGACGTGTGACCTAGGGCCCCTGCCATTTGGGAGCCCCAAATTAGCTAAAACTGTTTTAGCAAATGGCAAAAATTGTAATGTTTGGCTACAAGAGTGCCCCGAAAAAATGTCCGGCCTGAAGCCTCCGATATCTTAATCGGGGGTCAACATCAATAGGTTTTGGGGTTCTAGGGGGCCCCAGAACCAATATAAACTTTTCAAACTGCGTTTGATTTACGGAATTTTTTTATAAAATTGAATGAAAACCAAACTCAAAGATTTTCGGGCCCCTTCAGACTCCCCCCCCCCCCCGCGTTGCGGGGTCGTGCGGTACGTAGTTACGCCAGTGCTCCCCCCCCCCCACCCCGATGTTTTGCTAAACATTCGATTTCGGTTAATCAGATGGACCACATCGGATCGTTTTGGTCCCAGTCACTTCTTTTTTTGAATTTCAATAAAAACAATGATTTTTATACTTTGGCAAACTCCGGGTACCACAAAGACACCAATTTTTTGTGCTATTTTAATAAATAAGTAAGCGTGCTTTTTTTGCATGATTTTCTTTTTGTTAGGATAAATGCAGAGGTCGATATAGTAGATGGACAGCAAGAAAGAGACATGCCCGTCATTTAATTAACTTCAACGGGGTGTTAATTCAACCCCCCCCCCCCCACACACACCATGACTTTGAAAAAACAATGCTTTCAAGTAAAAGTAGAAGTGTTTTTTGTTATTTTTCGACAAAACTTGCATGAAGAGCAAGTCGTTTGTGTCTCCCCTCCCCCTAGAGATCTAGATAGATTCTCTCCTAGATAGATCTAGAATATATTTTTTTTTAAATTAATAATGATATAGATATAGATTGATTGATATCGCCACGAAACTTATTTAAGCAGCTGCCGAGAGCGGCAACATTGGCGTAAAAAGGCAGATGATAATATTGATATATAGAGAAAAACATTGATTAATACCGTCGCTAAATTGTCTAAGCAGCCGCCGAAGGCGGCAACCCTGGCGTAAAAAGGCGGACCAGCTGGTCGCCGAAGGCGGCTAGTAATAAAATAAGATGTTTGTGTGCGTGTGTGTGTGTGTGGCGCGCATCCCAAAAAAACGGTAAGGCCTAGAAAGATTAAATTTGGTATACAGGTGCAGTTTTTGCCAAAGATGTGCACCTCGGGCTTCGATTTTTGATATTTTAATTAGAAAAAAAGTTATTTGATGTTTTATGTTATTTTTAGCACTTTTTAGTACTTTTAACCTCACAGACCCCGAACCAATCGCGCCAGACGAGTATTTTTTCTACTATAGTACAGGAAATTCAATTTTAAATATGATAAATAAAAATTTTTTGAAGGTAGAGCAATTTTTGTATTCTTTATAGATTTTTGAAAAAGCCTTTATTTTTGTATTTTTTTCTGGGTTTAGTTTTTTTCGAAACTCATCCTGCAAAAAGTATTGAACCCTCAATTCTAAAATTTTAGTTGGTAATAGAAAAAACATTCCGATCCCTTCAGAAGAAAAAAGTTTTTAAAAATACGCAATATTTTTTTTTTTTTACAATTTTTTTAATGCGGAACACAACGCGAGCTGTTCGCTTGCCGGCTGAGTTCCGAACTTACCTCATCACGTGATCCAACTGAAATCATTTGCCTTCCCTTCACCTTTTTTTTTTTAAAAAAGTTTTTTATCTTTTTGCAAGCGCTACTTTTTGCACACTACAGGAACATAGAGTCTTTTTATTTTGCGAGCTATTTTAATTAAATGAATAAAGCCAGCGGTTTTTTGCATGATCTTTGTTTCTGTTACGGATTTGCGGTTAAGTTAGGAAGATACAGAGATAAATAGAGATTGAGTGGACATAAAATGTTTTTTTTTCGAATTAATACTTATATAAATAAAAAAAAGATTGTTAATTACTGTCAGAGGTAGATATGCATAGATCGTATAGATAGATAGATAGACAAATATAGAGGTCGATATAGTAGATGGACAGCAAGAAAGAGACATGCCCGTCATTTAAGGAACTTCAACGGGGTGTCAATGCCCCCCCCCCCACACACCATGACTTTGAAAAAACAATGCTTTTACGTATAAGTGGAAGTGCTTTTTGTTATTTTTCGACGAAATTTGCATGAAGAGCATGTCGTTTGTGTCTCCTCTCCCCCTCCTACTTAAAATATTCCAATTTTCAAATTATTAATGATATAGATAGATATAGATTGATTGACACCGCCACGAAATTCATTTAGGCAGCCGCCAAAGGCGGCAACTTTGGAGTAAAAAAAAAGCGAATGATAACACTGATTTATAGAGAAAAACATTGATTAATGTCGTCGCTAAATTGTCTAAGCAGCCGCCGAAGGCGGCACCCCTGGCGTAAAAAGGCGGACCAGCTGGTCGCCGCAGGCGGATAGTAAATAAATAAATCAACGAAGACACACAGGTTCGATGGCTGAAAAAAAAAGAAAAAAAGCCGAGAGTGCAGAGTTTAGAGAGCGCTAAAAAACCGAGGGCGTAAAAATGCGTAGGTGGTGAGGTTCGGAGGTTCGAGAGCGCACAGCTCCACAATGGGCTGAAAGACCAGTCGGCCCTTAAGTTAGCTCCACACACACTCGCACTCACACGGAAAAGGAAGCTGGTTTTACTTGTAAAACAAAAGTACTCCAGTGGCCTATAAATATTGGCCTTATTTTAATGCTGCCAAACTCACACTAACAACAACAGTGAGAGTATAATGGAAAAGTACCGAATATTTTCGCGTTTTAATTGTTTATAATATCAGATTTTAATTATAACATAATTGTACATATCATTTTTTTTTCTTTGCATCAAAAAATTAAATATAATGTGCTAGCATTTTGAAAACTATTTAAGATTAAGAAAAACACTTTATAAAAATTAAAAAAGAAAAGTTTTAATGCACAGTAGAAGCTCAGTTAATGGCTCCCCCTCTCATCTTTTGCCCCCCCCCCCTTTTCGGATTGTCCTGATCCTATGTTAAAATTTACCTTGCTTTTACGGGAAGAAGATATCGGGCTTTAGAAGACAGCCATTTAACTTCACACCCCAACCTGCACGTCACTACCTTTTTGGCTTGATGTCTCAACGGGGGCGGCAAGGTGACCGAACAAAACACAAGCAGAACAAGTTTTTACTACACTGCCACTGAATAAGCCCTAAGCCCCCTCTTCAACCTCGAGGGTTGCTTTTCATTTCTTTTTTCCTCTTGTCTTGATATACTTACAAGAACATCAGGGTTATCTGGTCTAAAGCCCTGGATCCGTCTCTTAAGTGGCGACACACTTTGATCCATGCCCTGCGCGCCGCTTTCGACTGCGATTGGAGGCGGGCAGTCACGTGGGTTCAGTCCGCCATTTTGTGTCGTTGCCTGTGTGATTTCACTGTGCGGAATACCAGATATTTTCTCTTTGCTATTCGTATTTTTCATC
Organism: Uloborus diversus; assembly: GCF_026930045.1. Taxonomy (NCBI): domain Eukaryota; kingdom Metazoa; phylum Arthropoda; class Arachnida; order Araneae; family Uloboridae; genus Uloborus; species Uloborus diversus. The sequence continues at coordinate 170,964,118 of NC_072734.1, forward strand.
AAACGCTATCTTTAATATGAAGATGCCTTGGTATAGTGCATCAAGATGTTCTAACAGTTCAAAATTACTATATCGAAGTACATTGAAAGATTATTTATGTATTTTAAATATTTTTATCAATACTGCTGTGCAATTTCAGATACTTTTTGAAACTCTTGTTGAAATTGTAATATTTTTTACTTTGCATGAAACTGTCTGATAGTTTGTTAATTTTCATGGGATAATAAGGACATTCACTAAAATCATCATAAATAGTTCCTTCAAGCATTGTAAAGCTCAACTATGTAACGGCACCTAATAAATTGCTAGCAGTAGTAAAATATTTGCCCTATTTTTAAAACTGATTTTTCTGAGTTTAAAATAACAAAGCCGTCAAAATTTAAATATACTAATTATTTTATTTATCTTTAATGTAAATTTTCTATTGTTTAGTTAGTTATATAATGTCTCAATAACTGTAGCAAAATTATTTTAAGAACACGTCGTTTTGCTTTTAATTGTGTCATAACCATGAGTTTCAATGTGTTGCCAAGTTAATTATTTATCTATTTTGCGCATAAAAATTAAGATATTAAAAGTATGAAATTATTCATTAAAAAAATTAAGCTTCTTTGAGATTATAGTAACATGTAACTCAAGTCAAGTTATATAATTACGTGAAGATTTTTTTTTTTTTTTGCTCGGAAAAAAATCTGTTTTCGTTTAATTTTTATTTGGATGTGAAATCCTTTTTAATAAATAAATATATATATATATATATATATATATATATATATATATATATATATATATATATATATATATATATATATATATATATATATATATATATATATGATTTATCCCAGTATCTGTTAATTTATAAATTCATTATTACTACTTATAACAGTTCGTCACAGATGTAATCTGCATTCTTTTATTTGAATTCCTATTGATATCAAATAATTCAATTATTATTATTTTTTAATATTGATTTAAAACTGGTTACATTTTATTATCAGTTCGTTGAATTTTTAAGAACTAGTAGTATCCTTAAAAATCAGGTTTAAATGAAAGGCATTTTTTAATGTAAAATCGTCATGAAAAACAAGAAAGTGTTGGTAAAAAAAAAAAAAAATGGAAGAGTTTTGCTAAAAATAAAACCTTATTAGTTAAAACAAAAAGAAATTTTGTAGTTTTTTATAAGTGAATAATTTTCCATAAGAAAACTACACACATTAGTAATATAAATGATACTGCTTTGCATGAATAACTTCAAACTGTTGCCCACAAATAATTTATGACAGAATTAATTTAGTTCACTACTGTTCTACTCAGTAGTGGATTTAAGGGGGGGGGGGCAGGAGACCCGTGAAGGATGAATTTATTTAACTATTTTATTCACTATTTTTTAATTGAGTACTCCATTGCATTTTTTTATATAGTTAATTAAACAGAACACAAAACACACATAGAGCATATTTTGAATAATAGCATTTTTGTTTGCTAAAGAAGTCATACTGGAGTCATAGAGTGGCAGAATACATTTATACATTTAACTCGCTGGTTTTGAATTCAAGGGAAAGTAATATCGCGATTCGTCGATTAATTTTTCTTTGATGGAATCAATAACTAACATTCTTCAAAAAATGTGCAGGCGTGCCTAAAAGAATTATTTTGATCCAGGAAGTATTTGCGAAATAATAGCTTTTTCTTTTTTCAGCTTATAAAAAATGCAAAATGAAAGAAATCATATCGTAGTTTCTTGAGAAAACCATGGTATTAATGGAGGCGGCATGTACACTCTAAGACAAAAAAAAAGTTGCACCATGAAGGAAGTCTTAGAATACAATGACATTTGGAAGGTATGTTAAGTGTATATGGAAGAGTAAATGATTAGAAAATGAGAACGATATAAGCAAAATTTATTGAACAACATACACAAAATGGGTAACATTCAGTATGGGGTATGGCCGCCATTATTCCGAATACAACATGCTAATCGTCTTGGTAACGAATCGTACAGGTTCTTAATGAAGTCCTGTGGTAGTCTATCCCATGCTGCTTTAACTTTGTTACGGAGTTCCGGCAGATTTCGAGGTACGGATGGAGTGTTGACATCTCGTCCCCATGGCATCCCACACATTCTCGATTGGGGACAGGTCTGGTGAATATGCCGGCCACTCCATGCTGTCTAGGCCTTGAAGACAAGCTCTAGAGACGGCAGCAATATGGGGTCGAGCGTTGTCTTGTTGGAATAGCGGCCGAACACGGGTGGCTCAGGGATGGCAAAGCAACTGGCTGCAGGATCTCTTGAACGTAACGTTGGCCGGTCAAAGCACCGTTAATGAACACTAGAGGTGATTTTGCATCATATGCAATTGCGCCCCACACCATGACACCAGGTCTCGTGGACGTATGACGCTGTACAATAAACCGTAAATCTTGGCGCTGACCACGTTGCCTCCACACGCGGATTCTATTGTCGTCTCCACCAAGACAGAAGCGGGACTTGTCAGTGAAGACTACGCGATACCATTCGACGCTCCATGTCCGTCTTGTACGGCACCATTCCAATCTTTTCCGACGATGCAATGCTGTTAATGGCAGTCGTCGTAACGGTCTACGTGAGCGCAGTCCCACGTCGTGCAGCCGTCGGCAAATGGTGCGACCACTTATTGGCCGATTGATGGAAGGTCCCACAGCCCGTTGGATGTCTGCAACTGTGCTGGTTGGATCGTTACGAGCTTGCCTTACGAGCCTCCGGTCCTCCCTCGGTACGGTTTGTCTCGGCCTCCCTGAGCCTGGTTGACGCTGATATGTGCCTCGTTGAGTCCACTGCCGCCAAATGCGTGCAACAGTAACATCAGTGTAACCAACGTGCTGTGCTATCCGTCGAAATGACCATCCAGCTTCTCGGAGGCCAATTATGCGACCCCTTTCGAACACTCCTGGTTGCGTAAATTGCTTGCGAACTTTATTTCGAGGCATAATCCAATGTTAAACGACGTAACTAACAAATCAGATTGAGTTAAATTAAAATTGCTGCTCTACTGGACGCCCTTATATAGCTGGTCTTGCGCTGTGCTTAGGGAAACCCTGCGCGCGTTGCATGCGCAATCCTAACCTGGAAATTTAATCATTTGCATATCTTAGGCAGAAGAACCATCCCTCCAAATTTCATTCACATCGGTCCACACCTTCCTGGTGCAACTTTTTTTTTGTCTTAGAGTGTAATATGAATATGTTATCTCAACTGTATCATGGCTTCAAGAACAATCAGCAACTGCTTCGAAATCCACACAGAAATTGTCCTGAATTTTTCTGTAAAACTTATATGTTTAATAGCTATGCTTTTCCTAATTAAATAATATTTTATAGTTAAAATACTATAAAATAATATTAAAACCTCAAATGAGGTATGGGTAGATCTTTTTTATTGAATAACCTTGCCCTCATGTTATAATCATTACGACATTGTTCCTGAAATTAACATTACTATGGTTTAGTATTTAATTGGCATGAAACGTTAAAGATGTTTTACGTCCACATTCAAAGTATATTGGCGCATAATATGTATGTTCTTAGAAGTGGATCATTAGTTTAAGGGATCCTAAAAAAATTAAAAAAAAGACATTTTAAAATAAAGTAATGAAAACTTTGTTATGAAACATGGTATGTGGCAAGGGGAAGGAGGTGGTGCTATTCAATTTCCCGAGAGATTTTTCTGTATCCGCCCCTGGTTTTACTACACCAACTTTCTAATAATAAAACGCATATTTAAAACACTTCAAGTAATTTGTAGGTCTATATGGGGGGGGGGGAGAAATTACTCTTAAAAATAGTCGAAAATTTCTTCAAAACATCTTTTTACCAATATTCGGTTTAATAATAAAAAAAATATTTTACTAAGGTAAAATTCAACCTTTTTGTATGTATATTATCAGTTACATAAGTTACGATTAAAAATCTGTAAACATTCGTTGATAAAAAGATACTTTTCAATGAGCGAAACTCTATTTTTCTACTGTTGAGATAGGGAGAAAGAGTCGGAACGACACAAAATGGCGGACGCTGGAGCGTGTCGCCACTTAAGAGACGGATCGAGGGCTTTAATCTGATCTGCTTGGACTGGTAATTGAGTGAACATTGGAAAAGGTCAAAAAAGGTTATGAGACTCCCTTCCGCCTGTTTTTTATTGAGCACTGGCCACAGGTGGTTCTAAGAGACAAGAGTGAAGTTAAAAGAGCCCTCTTTCTTGCTATTATTAAATTTTCTCGCACTGAATGGTCTCCTATGAGGGGGGGGGGGGAGTCGTTTTGAGCAAACAAAATTTTTTGGAAAGTCAAAACTGATTTTTTTTTAAATTTTTTTTCACTTGATTTAGCATGTTGAAACTGACTTTGGCGCCCCTCCGGCTCCCCTTTGACGCCCCTCAGGCGTGCGGCGCACGTCTTGCACGCCCGCTTACGGCGGGCCTGGACAAGCTTGGCAAAGCAAAACAGTGGAAGGAAAGAGAAGCTCAGTACAGAAACCGACGGGTGTTGAAGTGGATTATAGTGTTTAAAAAGCGAACAACAGCAGTAAAAGTGACCACAGAACTCAATCACGATATGGATTCACCAGTGTGAGTGATAAAAGTTAGAAGAGCTCCTTTATAAACAGAACATTTACGGCAGAGTAGAGATTCCAATCCCCCCCCCCCCTATTTCCATTATTTTGATAACTACCTGTAATTGCAGCAAAGAAAAGTTTCTTCTGATGCTTCAGTGTACATTACATAAGCTAACGCTAAGTTGGGTAAAACTTGATATGAATATTGAGTAATGTATTTTCAGTAAGTTTTTTGAAATGAAAAGGAACCTCAGTGATAATGAATTAGGCCCTATTTTAAAGTGAGAAAAATATCTAGGTAGTATTTTTTAAAAAAAAGTGATACGACGGGTACTAACCATTAATAAATGACAGAACATTATTCTTTGTTAATAGATTAATGAGAAAGAAAACAGATGTAATATTCTGTGTGAAACTTGTTGAGCAAAATGTGAAAGATAAAACTTGTGTAGCTGCCATTCTTAAGAAACAGTTTTGAATGAATATTTTCCCATTGGTTTTCCTCAACATTAGCAATGTCATCAATATCAGCGCCTTTTTCAGGACAATCAGCAGTTTTACGAGCAAATTTAATTCGTGATTCTTCAGATGGTTTTAACACACCGTGAGCAACAGATTTTTTTTTTTTTTTTGCATGATTCTTGAACTGGCTTTCAAAGGAAACCAATGTCCTGCTATTAGCATTTGCTTTGATGTGTTATCCATTAAAACTTCCAAGACTCATGCAAGAACTCAAAATTTAAAAACAGAATCACTATGAATATCAGTTATTTCTTTAAAGTGCTTATTGCTTAACGGATGGAAGTAATTTAGGACAAGTGATTTCAATTCATGATTTAAACCTTTACAAATAACCACTAATTTTTTCTTTATCGAAGGTAAACACACCGGTAATGGCCAGTGCTTCAGAGTGCTTCAGTATAGTAGCCACTTAAAGGTTTATATTTAAAAAATAAGGATTTCCAGGTTACCCAATGGATTCAAATGTGCAAGAGGTAATACCAACGATGATAATACGAGGGCAAATCAAATCAAAAAGTCTTTGCGCCTATTTTTTTTAGCCAAAATACGGCTGTGAATACAAAGCAAACATACACATTCCCAACAGTGACAGTTCCTTGAACCGTACCAGCCGTATCTGCTTTTTGCTCGGAAGAGCGGAGCTGCTATCAGTCATTTAAAATGACGGTTGTTCTTCAGACGTCCACAGCTTATGAGTAGCAAAGTGTTATTCGTTTTGTACGGAGCAAGGGACAAAAGCCCATAGCAATTCACAGGAAAAATGCACCTGCAGTCCAGACCTTCCCCTTAGTGATTTTTACGATTTTAGTCCACTGAAGAAGTTTTTGGCAGGACAGAAGTCAAGAACGTGGTCCCACGGTGATTCCACAGGCAGTCGGAAGATTTCTACGACAGGGGATCTCTAATTTAGTGCTGCGATGGGACTAATGTCTGAACCGCGGTGTGGTGACTATGTGGAGAAATATTGTAAGTGGCATAGTTTACTGCGTATATTTGTAAATACCTGTAAGTATCTTTTTTTGGCAAATAAAAATTAGGCACAAAGACTTTTTGATTTGCCCTCGTACCTTCCGCACGTTCGATGCACTTTTGAATCCATTGAGAGACCTGGAATCGTATTTTTTCAAATACAAGCCTTGAAGTGGCCACTACTGAAGCACTGGCCACTACTGGTGTGTTTACCGTAGCGAAAATAAAAAGAAATTTTAGCGTTTCTATGCACAGAAGTGAAAAAAATTGTGTCCTATTCCACTCCAGTAATGCATTTAAGCACAAATGCACTTTCATAAGTAATAGTCCAAAAATTCAATCAAAACGTCACATTAAATGAGCAAAGGGTTAATAAAATTATAATAATATGAAGATCAAAGAATAATTTTAAATTAATTACTGATTTAGAACAGAACTGAAAACTTACTTTTCAAGGAATTTTCTTGCCAACTCTGCTCTTAGATAGGAGAAAATAGCTCAACTCAGAAAAACAATAATTTTGTCAGATTTTTTGAATCACTACTGCTAACAATTGGTACAAAAAAAAAAAAAAAAAAAAAAAATCATTTGTTTCAGCTACTCGATTCAGTAGAAGCTATTAACCATAACTATTTGTTAAGAATGTAAGGTTTAAACACACATAAAAGGTACGAGAAGCTCCTTGGTGACTTTTGGGAAAAGGAAAAATTCATCATAATAATTCAATGAATTACTGGAGGGTTTCCATGTCACTATTTTCTATATGCGAAATATTCTTGAGGATTATTTTAGTAAAAACTTTATCGCCTAAAAAGTCATCAAAGTGCATTTTGTATCTCTCATTTAAGTTCATATAAAGATAGAAACGAAAAAAAAAAAAAAACTAAATTATTAGAAATTTCTTACCAGATACTTGTGAAAAGGGGTTGTGAGTACAATAGCTAACAGTAATTTTTTCAAAGTGTTTAACCTTTTCTACCTACAATATCATTTGATCATTTATTGAAATCATAAACCGAGCACCTATTTGACAGGTACGAAGAAGTAATAAATTTTCATTTGTTTTAGCAACCACAACAAGCTATCTAATCTATCTGTATCTTATGCTGATCTGATATAAGCCAAAGCATGCGAAAAGGAACTGTAAAAACTGTTGGGAACAGAGTTGTGAAACAGAATAAAAAAGATCGAAAGAATTAATCGCTTTGATTGTGAATTATCTCCTGATGAGATAAGTATTAATCGCTTTTAGGAAATTGTAAAGCAAATATTTAGTTTCTCGCTTATGAACAAAATATTATTTGGAATAAAACACAATTTACGCATGAAATTTGGTAAATATATTACATTGCTACAGGGTTTGTTGGTGAAGTGGGAAAGTTTGGTGCTCACTGGAATCAAATGAAAACGATTTCTACTTGGAATTTTGTGAGCGGACTACATCTCTTTTTCATTCATTTTTGATCTGAAGATGACTTAGGCAGAGGAGGCAAAGCTCCTTTCTCGGTTTATTCCAGCCAGAAATATCATGGATGAACCACTGTTCACAATCTCAGAAAGTAGTCAGTTACATCATTGATGCTGGACGTGAAGTCCCAGTTCTTATAAATCAGTAAGAAATATTTTTGATGGACCATCACTCACAATCCCAGAAAATAGTTACATCATTGATGCTGGACGTGAAGTTCCATAATTCTTACAAACAGTGAGAAACATCTTTGATGAATCACCTTAAACAATCCCGGAAAGTAGTTACATGACTGATGACGGACGTAAAATCTCAGTTCTTTTAAACCTGCCTGAATGTTTTCCAATTGGTTTTCTGCAACATTAGCAATGTCATCTACATCAGCGCCTTTTTAAGGACAATCAGCAGTTTTACGAGCAAATTTAATTCGTGATTCTTCAGATGGTTTTAATAAACCGTGAGCAACATAATTTTTTTTTTTTTTTTGCATGATTCTTGAACTGGCTTTCAAAGGAAACCTATGTTATGCTATCAGCATTTGCTTTGATGTGTTATCCATTAAAATTTCTAAGACCTGTGTAAGATCTCAAAATTTAAAAATAGAACCACTATGAGTATCAGTTATTTCATTAAAGTGCTAATTGCTTAACGGATGGAAGTAATTTAGGACAAGTGATTTCAATTCATGATTTAAACCTTTACAAATAACCACTGATTTTTTCTTTATCGAAGGTAAACACACTGGTAGTGGCCAGTGCTTTGTGGGTTCCAGTTCTTACAAACAGTGAGAAACATCTTTGATGGACCTTCTTAAACAATCCCGGAAAGTAGTTACATCATTGATAACGGACGTGAAGCCTCAATTACTATAAACCAGCCTGAAACATCCTGAATGGAACACTGCACAAAATCTCAGAAAGATGTTTCATCATTGAAAACGGATGTGAAGCCTCAATTACTATAAACCAGCCTGAAACGTTCCGGCTGGCTGGACACCGCTCACAATTACTGAAAGTAGATACATCATTGATGCCGGACGTGAATCCTCTGTTCTTATAAGTATTGAAAGAGCTTGAGTAGCATTCATATGCATTTCATATGTTTAGCAATAAAACAACAAGCATCCACACTCAGAAAGGCGCCTCAGATTAAAACTATTTGAAGAATAAAACTTTATTCCATTTTCTGTGTTCAATTACTTCTTGTTACAGTAAGTCATTTAAATGAAGGGTGCTACATTAAAGGCATGACATCAGATAATGTAAAAAATGAAACGACTATTTAAGGAGGGAAAAAAATCTGATGTGTTGCTCAACACTTCACCCCAGTTAAATATTCGATGTCTTTTTAATAACTCAAAAGAATAGATATTTGTACTCATATACGGGCGTGTTCGAAGTAATACTTTTTAAATTCATGTTTTATGAAACTAATTAAGTGCCAACTTTTGAAATTTGCCCTTTCAGATTAAAAGGATTTTGGTGTGTTAGTAGAGGTATTCAAAATCTGAAGAAAAAAAACCCGCTGTATTGTTTTTTTAAGGAATGATACTCGCAATAATTACAATAAAATGATTACTTCGACAAAGCACTCAATTTGAACAATTATTCAATAATAATATTTAAAAAAATGAAATTGGAAATTAAAAAAGAAGTTATAATAATTTTTAAAGTTACAATAACACTTAAAAACATTTTTTGAAATAGTTTCGAAAAGTTTCAAAGTGGTTTGAACTCTAAAAATCCACCCCTTAAATAAGGCCGTGTACTTATACCAAACAGTTTTTCTTTTCTCTCGTATCATTTGGAATTCTTCCCAACAAAATTGTTTAACATTTTTACTCTTGTATTCAAAGTGCTTAAAATCCCAAATGGGAGGTCTTTTTAAAATTTCTTCAATTAAGAGATCAGTGATTTCGAACCAAAACGAATTTTGTCAGTTTAAATATATATATATATATTGCCGTTTGCTGGATGAATTCGTGACTTAAGTTGTACGAGGCTGACTTTTTGTTCGATTTATTTTGAAAAACCACCTATGATTTTCTAATATTTTGATCCACAAATATTTGACTCTATAAGAAATAACTGATCAAAGCAGGACAACAAGGCTCTTGGCTCCAGAAAGGTGACTGACCTTAGTTTATACTGCCGTGTGCAGGTAAAGGGCAGTAACTGCAAATTTTTCCTTTTTCCTTTTTTTTTTTTTGCATTTTTGTCATCGATTGTAAGTTATCTTTATTTTACCAGCTCCCTTATTTGGTTTCCGCTGAAAAAAGGCGTGAAAAAGATGTCTAATACCAACATTTCCCTATTGTTCGTATTGAATCCAAAACGCGTTTCTTCAAATATCTTGCGAACTCATTTCTGCAGATACTGCCGTTTACCTGCACACGGCAGTATATTCCAATGTATATTTACTTTATACCTATTACCTTATCTCCATTTTCTTACACAAAAAAGGCCATCCGCCTAAAATAAAATAAAAAAATTTAAAAAAAAAAGAAGAAAAACATGATGCAATTTACATATATGATCCACAATTGAAACCTCAGCACAAAATTTCCTAAAGATAAATGACGCTTTCTTTCGTTTCAAAACAAGCAAAGCTCGGTCTGCAACAGCCAAGGGAAGATAACCACTCATATTAGTTGAATAGATAAGATAGCAAGGTGAACTAAAGCCATGTGACAGACAGCTAGCTTTTGTCTTTAAACCTAGCTGGTTACATATCGAATGAATGTCGGTTGGCACTAATTACTTTTTCGAAGTTTGAGGAAATTTCTTTGTTACATATGTCAAAAAAGAGCGGAAATTCCATTTTAGCAATAATTACTAATGATATTTTTAACCTTCCAGGGACAAAAAACAAACTTTTTTTTAATGGTCTAAAATGAAGAGGAAGTATATGAAAAATAAATAAGGTATATCGCTCACTGTGGCTGTGGACAATAATGGCACATCTCAAAAATTTGAAAAAAATCTATTTATTTATTTAAAACATAAATGTATTTCCTTTTCTTTGCATACAGTTCGCACTAAGTTACTTTATATAACTGGTGTGTGATTGTGTATGAAAGATGCAATCAATAACACAGGCGTGGCCACCTGGTCACCTAGGGAAAGGGGGGGGGGGGGTGCTTGGAATTGAAGTTTGGAATAGGCAATTTCAGACGATCTGTGGTTGTGTTAGGAGGATGAGTTTTGATTCTTCCCATGGGCATCTTGAAAAATGTGTCTTAAGATATGATTGTAGACATCTCAGATAGTGTTATTAAAGGAAGGAATGGGTTCAGTGACTTTTTTCTCTGGTAAATTTTCGAAGGTGAAGTTCCAAAAAAGACAATTTTAGTCAAGATTTAGGGATTCTCAAAATATTTCCTGCTATTGCCACGAAACTGAAGTTCTAAAACGAAAATTTAAAACACCCTTTTCAATGGGAAAGGAAAGGAATACGTTCGGTGACCTAATTAATGACCTTCGGTGACCTACCCTAAAATATATATTCTTTTAGTATTTTAGTTTTGTTTCATAAAAATGATGAGGCAGCGAACCCCCCTCCCCCAAAGCGTGTGTAAATTAGATAAGCAGTAAGCGGTAAGTTAAAAAAATCAACCACTTGCTTCTTGAACAATTTCTGGATCCGTACTTGCAAATTCGTTCTTTCAGGGCCACAAATCTATATCCCTATAGTAATTCAGACATAATCCCCAAAAGTCAAATTAAAGTAAGGACACCATCCCTAGGTGGATTCTTTATGATAAAGACATAGGTGTGATTCTTCAAAAATCTGACATTTTGCAATCACATTTTTTTAAAAATAAAAATGAAAAAATTATACTTACTCTTTGTAAGGAACTTATCAAGGGAAAAATAGAGGGATCTCACTTTGACAATGCCACACCCCTCAAAACAGGGGGTCAAATTTTCACATACCAGGAGAGTGACGAGCAGCAAGCACCAGGAGAGTGACGAAATAAAATTCTTCAAAGCTTGTCAACAATTTAGTTATTATTAACTATTAAAAAGCGTTTCATGTGCAATGGGATACGTTTTACAGGGGTGTCCCCCCCCAAGAGCAATAAGCATCCCCCTAAATATTGCGAAGACCCCGCCCCCCAAAATGAGACAATGCCTCTCAATACAACCCCTCTTAAAAATGTCAATGGCGCAGTTGCGCCAAGACCCCCCCCCCCCCCAGGTGGGCATCCCTGAGTTTTAATACGTTGCGATTTATTAGCGTTTCTTTCGTGTGATACGAATTAATAAAAAATATGAAAAGATTATCTGGAATTTATGCAAAATTATAAGTTTTAGAAACACCGAGCTATCAGCTACAGCAGGGGTGTCTCCCCTCCCCCACAATAAAAAGCGATGATGGTGAACTCCCTTGTTGCTATGGCGCCCGGGAGCCTCCTTAAAAAAAAGACTAAAAAACGCCTTTGAAAAAGTCTAAAAATTACAATGAAAGCAGTCTACGAGTGCCGATGTTACATTCTCTTAGGCTACGCTAGAGCATTCGACGTAATTCGAAAAAAAAAGAAAAAAAACCTTGAGGAATTCAAAAAAAATATTCTAATAATTTAAAAAAAAAAAATCAAACTCTCTCTGGCTGCGATCTTTCAGTATAAACACTTGAATTTTCCAGAAAAAGCATTTTTTTTTTTTAAACGTAAATGCTGATGCTACTTCTAAAAAAAAAGAGAAAGAGAGAGAGAATGAATAGTTGTACTGCTTGTCAAAAGATGACGCCACTACAATTTTAGTTTGACAATTTTAGTCGTCTCTGGTCAAGAATCAAGTGATTTTATAGTCAGGGTTTGTCCTTTTTGTATTATAATTTGGGTTGGTCAAATTCTGATGCCTTTATTATAATGAGTGGTGGAAGGGGGGGGGGGGGTACCAACAACGTTCGAGCGATTTGGCTAGGGAACATTTGGTCATTAACTTGACACAATTTTTAAACAGATCATTTCAGTTTTGCTCAGATTTATGTTTAATAACTCAAAATTAAAATTGAAAAAAAAAAAAAAAAAAAAAAATTAATATATATATGTGTGTGTGTGTGTATGTGTGCACTTTTTAGTATAATTTTACATAAAATGAAAACCTGCAACACCTCATTCTGCCAATCTTTTTATGAACTAAACTCAACTCCAAAACAAATTATGAAAACAGCATTCTTTTTCCTTGAAAAGGGGATTTTTATAACCAAGATACCCGTGTTTTACAAGAATTTTCTCTCCTAATTTATGATTATTCAGTTACTTTGGGAGTTAGTATAAATAATAAACGTGATTAGTATTAAGTTATATAAAACTTATTCACTAAAATTGCTAGAAATGAAAAATAAGGCAATATTAAATTTGATATTATTAAATCATCCACTATAATATTAAAATCTGTTCGCGTCTGTCTGTCTGTCTGAAGATCTATCTTCTCGAGAACCGCTGCGAATCGAGAGTCAAATGAGGTACCGATCAATTCGATATTTTCCAAAGAAAACAATAGGACCAATCTCGTAATTGTGCGACTTTAATTAGCGGTGATATTAATTAAAACGTTAATTAACATAACGTTATTCAGGAATTTTTATTTCTTTCCTGTTGCCATTTTGCATATTGGTGAGCAAGTAAAATTCTAATAATTCTTTTAAAAGAGATTTTTTGGCTGCTGTCCAAATCTTAAAACAACGTTTCCATCCAGAATTTCATTTCAAATTAGTTTAAAATTGGTTGCTCTATTCGGACATAGCCTTTATTTTATCGTCTGTCTTTTTTTTAATTTTTACATTCAACGTTCTTAACTTTTTTCAGCATAGGAAAGTTGTTTCTTTAGCTATCTTTATTGATTGTAGTGTAAGTTTATCATTCGCCGGCTTCATATTTTGGTACATTTAGGAGATGTGACTAATTATGTTTATTTTGTTGGATCTTTTCCCGTCACATGGGTGAGTTTTCGAATTGTAAGAACTCTCTTTTTCCTTCCTGTTTCTATTTTTGAAATACAGTTTGTATCGTTAAAAGAACATGTTAAATTAAGATTGTTTGGATTTCTTTAAGTGAAACAGAGTTGAACAAAAATATTGTTTTTAAGGATTTTAACTAAAGCTTAATTCGAATCTGATGACTTGGTATTAAATTAATACTGATTGGTATTTATAAAGTCTTGGTGCTTTAGTTTCACGTAAGCAACCAAAAAGTATGTGTCATTTTATGTAAAAAGCTGATCTTAATTGTACATACAAATGTTTCAGGTATAGTCTATCAGATTTCATTCAGTTTAAAGTGAGCACAGATTATAATTGATAATGTATGTATTTTCATCTTTTGTGCTAACTGAAAATACTCATAACTTGCATTATTGATAACTATGATTAACTTTAAAGAGATTTTTGCCAAAAATATGCTCTACTGGTGTTTTGCAAACCTTGCATTACGCGTATTTATTTACTTCTTAGCGCTTTAATAACTGATGTCATCAGAGTAAAACAAAAACATCAATTGGTCATCTCTTTCATTTTTTAAGTAGCCCGTGCAACGCCGGGCACGCAGCTAGTGTTTTAATATTTTTCGAAAATAATCTTCAAAATTGGACATTTTTCCAGTTAATGCATCAATCTGAATGGGAGTATGAAATCCGGACTGTCCGGACGACATCCGGACATATGGTTAACCGCATTCATAAATAACCAGAAAAAACATCGGTGAGTAATCTATATCATGCACTTTCGCTGTATCTAATAAAATAGGGTAAAAGCACCGAATATGGGGTACGTTTTGGCTTTGTCAATTGCAAGTGACATGAATAAGAAAAAAAAAAGGAAATTAACCAAATAATAAAAATCAGGATTCTGGGATTAGGGTCATATCATGTTAAAAGCTTAAAACAAAAATTTTAGCTATGAAATTTAATTCGGAAAAACAACCGGAAAAGGCTTGTTCACAAGGGATGTCCCCTTTTATGAAGTACTGAAATAATGTTAGAAAACAAGAGTTTGCTTTTAGGAAATCAACAACAATATGAGGCAGTGAGAAGAAAAGGGATGTAAATGGACATTTTCAAGTTTTGAGTAAAACGCGTTTAAATATAACATCTTAGGTAGGCTTTCACTGATTTTTGTTCCTAAATCAAGGTGTACAGCAGCACTAGTACTACCAGGGCTACTAGTACTTTTTCCCCAAGACAGAGGAGAGGTTCACACCCACCATTTGTACTGGTTATCTCCAAATTTTTAACTTCGCCACTTACATCCCTTTGCTTCTCACTGCCTCATATGTACTTCAAGCCAATAACATTCATTTTTTATCCTCTGATCATTTGAAGGTGAATTGGTCCGGAAGACTGAGATCGGCACAGTAGGCTTTGGTGGCCATCATGGGCTGTCGTGCCACTGGGTTTGGTTTGGTTTGGTTTGTTGTCCTGAATGTTCGTTTGGCTTATCGAAGAGTTTATTTAGCAATTTACAAGAGCTTAGTCATTCTAATGATTGAATATTTTGTGTACAGCTTTCAACTTTTTTATTTCAACATTCACGATTCTACTCGAGTTTTCTAATTACGTGATAACTCTTTTTATGTCAGAAAAACTCATGGTTCTCACGCATAAATTTTTATTGTATCGACAAAAGAGTATAATCTTTTACTGTAGACACAACAAACAAACAAATAAATAATCAAAGTATAGTCGTTTTGAAACGGTTACTTTTTAAATAATTTTATTCCCACAAATCTTCACGAAAGCACAACCATTGATGTTTCCTTCAGTCAAAAGGGAATCAAATTTTTGATTGATGCGGACGGACCTTAATTAATTCATCTTCGGGTCGAAAATCTTTTTTTTTCTTTTGACTTCCTAGATAATTAGATCCTTCATTAATATACATATTTCAAAAATTTTCCTCCTTCGTGATTTATTTCTATTTTGCTTTCAGTGCGCCAAGAATAGCAGGCCTTGCAATAAATTGAAAAGGCGGATTATTAGTTTGAAAAGAATTCCTACACAAATTTGAATACGTCCCGTGATGAAAGCAGAATGTGTCAAATCAACGTTTGCCGAACTAAGTACGTCTTCATTCAATATTTTGTCATTTTGTTTAATTAATGAAAGCGCAATAGACGTTGGTATTCAAAAGCTAAAAATTATTGAGAGCAAAAATAAAGAAGCTGAAATATCTATTCAGTTTTCGGATTTTGTCAGTGAAGAAAACGTTAAGACGATTTTTGCATGGCAGACGAGAAAACATGTCAGCCTAGTGGGAAACTAAAACCTTGCCCTCGGAGGGGCCCTGCTCGGTATCAGAGTAGTATAAATTTAATAGTTTTATGAGGGAAGGGGATAAATGCGTCCTAACAAACTGGTACGAGAAGTGACTGTTTATATAAGGTGGATCGATAGTATGGCTTGACCATGGAGAGATGGCGGATGAACTGAACTGAAAGCAGAATCAGCGAGAACGCGCCTCTTACTGCTTGGCGCGTCCTACCCATTGAGAAGATATAAAATGGAGGGAGTGAAGACTCTCATTCGTGAAGCAAAAATCCCAAGTCACGGGATAAATTTAAAGCAAGTATTGGAAGAAATCAGGTTTCTTTTGCTAGGTTCACGTAAAACGTGTCAACCATTCGTCGTTGTTGAGTCATGTGACTTGTTGTCTTTGCCTCAGCTTTTGCTAAGAAAATGCTAAGAAAATTTGCTAAGAAAATTAGTAAATGGCTAACTCCCTCCATTTACTAATTTATGCTATAGGGTCCTACCTGTTAATGAATGAGAACAAACAACTAATTACAAATGATGTTTCCACTTTCATTTCATCCGCCATCTCTCCGTGAACAAGCTTTACAGAGGAGATTTAAGTACGGGGTCGTTATTTCATTGATTCAAGTTTACAGAAAAATAAGACCTTCGCGAATAAACGAAATTGAAACGCTCTTGTTTATCCTTGAATAAATACCTATCTTTGAAAAAAAAAATGTTGCAGGAATTTCAAACATATTGTATTAATAAAGGAAAAGTATGTATTGTTTCTTTGCTTTCATATTTATTTTATAGTTCGACAATGAATTCGTCAGCAAGGTGTAGATAGATTGTAATAGAAGAATTAACATCGCATAGGTTTCGAGTTTCATGCAAGGCATTATTGAATTACACAATTGAATGAAACCACAACGAGGGGTTATCCACAAATGAGGCAGTGAGAAGCAAAGGGATGTAAGTGGCAAAAATCAAAATGTTTGAGATAACCTGGACAAATGGTAGATGAACCTCACCACTGTCTTGGAGAGCAAGAGATAGTACTAGTAACCCTGGTGGAAGTGCTTTTAAACAGCATAATTTTGAAAAACTTTTCAATAAAAGTCTACCTATACTAGGACCTTATCTTCAAAAGAGTAATACTCAAAACTTGAAAATAACCGTTTTCATTCCTTTGCTTCTCACTGCCTCAAATGATGTCAGGCTTTGAGGGAGGCGGGGCGGGAGGGGTTTGTAATAGTGATAGTTCGTGACAAGAGGAAGGGAGGGGGTGTTTGAAGGGTGACATCACGCAGGGACGCCCATCCCCCCCCCAAGTTCAATAGCACAAATCCCCCCCCCTAAATTTCTTTCAACCATCTTTCCTTTTTTTATATTTTAGCTCTTTTTTAATTTTATTTATTTTTTATTTAATTATTTTTTTATTATTTTTTATTTAATTTATTTAAAAAATTTTCATTGATTTATTTTTAATTATTGTTATTATTGTTATTTTATTTGAAAAGTTCTGTGCTACTCTAATGACACACAAACTAACTAGATAAATAAATGAAATAAAAAATAAACAGAATAAAATAAAATGAAATAAATAATTTAAAATAAAAATAAATTTAAATAAATAAATTAAACAATTCCCCACCCCCCAAATTTTGAAGGCGCAACCTGCGCCATAATCCCCTCTTGTGGGCACCCCTGACATCACGCATTTTTCATAAGAAAATGTTCATGAAAAATAGCGTGACATGTGACAAAGAGGTGGAGGGGTAAGTTGTAGTGTGACACTTTGTGACAAAAGGGTGGGAGAGGGGGCTTAAAATTTATGAAAAGAAGTGTGCCGTCATTTATGGACAGCCCATAATAGACTTGCGTTTTCAATTTTCAACAGCACTGCGTTACTCAACCTCGGAACTTTCTAAACTGCGTTTTTCCGAATTACGCAATTGAATCCCCATCCCTGTTAGTAAACAACGCAATCTTTGTAAACCTAAAAATCGACTTCCTCTTGCGGAGCGAGTATGCATTTTCTACGCTTAACAGGTGTTCTTAACCACTACAGGTTTTTACTGTTTTTTTTCATTGCTTTGTGTGTGCTCTTTTTTCCTCCCTTCCCAAACTTTGCCAACGAGTGTAGCCGACATCATTGACGCCGAAGTTAAGAACACTGTTTTGAGGAACAGCATGGGGCTCCTTGAGTCTGCAAATTTGAAACCCGTGGAGTTCCAAAATAGAACCAAAAAAATAATGGGTCACTTGTTCGTCCTCAACTCCTACGCATCCGGCTTCTTGACATAAAAATAGCAATTAACACAAATCCCGAAATTTGCGGAATGGTATTGATCGCTAATAGTCCTAAACTACGCTGAATTCATAATGACAGGAACTTATCGCCATTTTTTTTACAAGCGCTTGAACAGCTCTAGATATCAGGAAGCGCTAGATGTTAATTTAGTGTCATATGTCATATAGAACTGTATTTTAAGAACGGTTTTCTGAGACAGAGAACCTCGCACCGTAATTGGTCGAAAATGGGTTCATGTCAACTGTAACTTTTATTTTAAGAACATTAAACTCGAGCTATTGTTCTACTCTTTCTCAAATTAATTAGTGAGAGTTGTTTTGAGGTTTTAACAAACTGCGTAATGAAATATCGGATTAAGTTTTGTTTCGATTCAAATGGCAACAATAATAAAACGCTGACAATTCATTTAGAGAAAAAATTTTTCATTTTTATTGCTATAAATATCATGTTTAAATGGAACATGGAATGTATCAAAATGATGTTTCATTTCCATAATTAGAATTAACGAAATATTCTTCGAAAACATTTTCTTAACGTGCCCTATTTCACGATTCCCTCACTGTAAATGAAGGGAATATAATATCTATGTAATATTCTTGACTATTTGCAAAACATGCTTAAAGCATTTGAAATGCTGAAACTATTCTGCTTACATCAAAATGGTGAAAGATGGTTTTTTTACAGAAGTTCATTTCTTTACTTTTTGAAACAGCTGTCCATTCAAGTTCGGTGTGTTTTCTGAAACATTTGGAAATTATATCTTATTTCCGGCTCGGGCACAGGAGATTTGACAAATAAAATGTGCGAAGTGGTAGCGACAACTCGGCAAATGTAAGCTAGGTAACTGATAAAGTTTTTTTTATTATTATTATTCATAAATATAGCGGATTTTCCGGTGCAAAATGAGTTCTACTATTGACCAGGAGAAGAACATGAATTCAAATATTAGGTCAAAGTAACCAATGCTACTATCTCCTACTGGTGATTGATCTTTTCTATTCACGATGTTTGTCCTGGGTCATTGTGATCAAGTAGCTTAAATTAAGTAGTCATTAAAGTGTCCTACGGAGGGGAGACCGTTTGACAGATACTGATCTTCGCTGTCGTTCTGTTCTTTTTATCTTTTTACTCAGTAAAACTTGCTTATTTTTACGTTTCTACACATTTTGAAGATTCTTTTCTATTTTTATGCTTGACCGCTATTCCAATCACCCGAAGAAGAAATAAAGTCCAAGTGTATAAATATTTATTGATAACTTCGGACACTCTTTTGAGCAGGATTCGTGAGCTAGTAATGTGGCCTAGTTGATGGTCTGTAATAGAAAAGAAGCGTTGAAAATGAAAGTGAAATATTTTGGACAGTTGTTAAAACTAAATCTTTTCGCTATAAATAAATCATTTTATTATTTGTATGGTATTTGTTGAGTATTCGCAGTTCCAAAGCCTGAATACGCCACCGTACGGTGATTAGGAAATTAGCCAAAGTGGTAAAACAATTCGATTTGGCAAGGACTAGGAAAATGTCTCATTGGATAAGTCATATCTTATGTAAGTCGGTCTTGGTTTTACCTCTTTCAGCCCCCATTAGACTGCAGAACCTCTTCTTGTTTATTTGTATAGAGAAAAGCTTCGCTACTTGAGTGAAGGGAGGGTCATTCCATGTGACGGAACGGGACATTTGGAGTAGTTTTGTCCCCAGATTTTATTTCATAAATGCAAATAATGCAAGCTAGAAATTTTACCTTTGATAGTAATCCTCATATAAATAATAGCAGATGATCGGATAACCCGCGTGTTTCAACAAGAAAACTCGCGCCACGGCATGATCATTTGATAATATGTTTTAGTAATGTTTAACATGCAGGGAAAGCCTTTATTGTGACGAGGCTGAGCTGGATCCGGTCACTTAACTGTTTTACTGGTACGACTGTCTCATTTCAGGGGAATGCAAAAAACCAAAACAATTAACGCTATCTACTGGAGTTTATAGGTTGATCCACTGGTGTTAGGGTTAAAATTTCAACTATCAAAATATCATCAAACAGGCAATTGCTTCGTTAAAAAGTAGAAACCATTTTCACCCCTCATATTATGACGAGTGATTTTCTAGTAGTAAAGAATTGTCACAAGAATTATGTAGAACAACAAAAGTTAATCTTTTTTAGGAAAATAATGGGACGACATGGAAAAAATGCATGTGACGGAACGGGATGCATAAGTGTCCCTTTCCGTCCCGGGCATTTCATTGCATATTCTTCAAGCATTTTATTTAGAAACAATAACTTTGAACATTCTACCTAAATCTTATGATAAATCTTTACCGTTGCTATCAATAACAAAAGTTCTAGCTTGTTTAAATTGTATTTATAAAGCAAAATATACAGTAGGCGCCGCCTTATGTGATCACTTTGGGACAAATACAATTTGATAACAATAACCGAGAAGAATCCAGGAGACACAAAATAATGATTTTTTTTCCCAATTAAAGTGCATTTATTTTAGCAACCTCAAATTAAAATCACAATGACTCAACTGAACGCAGTTTTGAATTATAAATTATTAAATTAATATCTGAATTATAAGAAGTTAAAGCTAAATTATGCAATTTTTAATCACATAGTAATAGGTGAAGTGAAATATGACCGTTTTCCCTGACATTTGTAACCCAGTTTCAAAACACATTCAGCTTTTCTATCTTTTCCAGCAGGGTTTTGCTTGTTGTTTAAATTTTAATTTAACTTCGCTTTGTTTTCAATCTCGACACAATTCTTTAACAGTTTACAAAGTAATGGGAACAGTGGAGGTCCTACATCAATGCCTGCAACATGTCCAGCGACTGAATTTTTTTAGGTGCAAAAGAAAGTTTTCTTAGGGGGAGTCTGTGGTCACTGGGGGCGAACTTTCTGTAGCTTCATTCCTAGAAAAATTTTGAACTGCTATTGAAAACCACAAAATGCTACACAGAAAATTAGTCTCGTCAGGGTTTGCCTATGTATTTCTGTTAATTGAGGAATAAAAACGAGGAAAAAATTGAAAGTTTATGAAAAAGTGATAACAATAAACGAAGACGCTGATTCCTTTCGAGGCTCTGGCAACCCTCCTTTCCATGGATAGTGCATTGCAAGATTAAGAACAAACCACTATAAAGGGATGAAAATTCTTCCCGACAAAACGAGAACTTATATCCCCTGCAAGAACTGCACCGATGCCCAACTGACTCCGGATCACATTCTTGAGTGCCCGGCCCTTATCCCACATGTTCTGCAGCTGGGTATGGTGCCACTGGCTTCAGAACTTCGAGAGGTCCTCTACAGCACAGATGCTTTGCAGCTAGCGGGCGCGGTCTTGAAGACACACGGAGCCATTTAATTGTCCATGGACACGACAAAAAAAAAAAAAAAAAAAAAAAAGACGCTGATTACAATATCCGACTTTTTTTAACGTGTGTTAACGCACAAGTGTTCCGGGTCTTCGTGATTCTGATAACATTAACCGTGATTACATTAAGCGGCGCCTACTGTACTGACAAAACTACTTCTAATGTCCCGGTCCGTCACACGGAATGACCCGGGAATAAAAGCAGAAGATTTTAACCAATGCCGGATCTAGGGGGACCATTACCCGAACGGATACTTCTGGCGGGCGGAAAATAAGCATTATTTTTGCCTGCTTTTTACTTTCTTCTATATCTAATATATAGAAGAAAGTATTGGAGTCGTGCAAATTTTCGGATTTCGAAGGATTCGAACGCTTTGAGGTATACTGAGTCCATCTCGACTATTTTTGGAAAATGTCTGTCTGTCTGTGTGTATGTGTCACGTCTGTGTGTGATTGGTTTTTTGTGGCCGCTCTACAGCAAAAACTGCCGCATGAAATCGAACGAAATTTGGTACACATATGTGCCCCTATGTGAACTTGTGCCCATTGGTTTTTGACGCGAATTCCTCCAAGGGGGGGGGGGGTGGAGCAATGGGACGTTTTTCGAGTTACGCGTGCTTCTTATTTCTCAGGAAGTAACTGGCGGAATCAAACAAAATTTGGTCCATATGTTGCCATTAACAGGAACAGGTGCTGATTCAATTTTGGTGTCAATAACTCAAACGGGGGTTGAGCTATAGAACGTTTTTTGTCGTCAATTGTGACTGCTGTATCTCAAGAAATAATGAACGGAATGAAAGAAAAATTTATCGGCAAGTAGCCCTTAGTGGGTATAAGAGCTGATTTCATTTTGGTGTCAACAGCTAAAAAGGGGGGTAGCGCAATCACCCGTTCTTTTTTTTTCCATTGTGAGTGCCCTATCTCAAGAAGTAATGCTACGTTCTGGTTGAAATTTGGAATATATGTTAATCCATATGTAAACAGGCTTTGGTTCAATTTTGACGCCAATCGCTCCAAGAGGTGTTGATTTTTTTTTGAATAAAAATAGCTTTATTAATGCAACAATAAGAAAGATAAATCGTAATAGATTGTCGTCTGCGTATTTCTCGTGATTTTAATTGTATGGAAATGATCGGAAATATTATCTCAATGATTTAAAATTTTTACTTTCTTCTATATCTAATATATAGAAGAAAGTATTGGATTCGTGCAAATTTTCGAATTTCGAATTTTGACGGATTCGAACGTTTTGAGGTGTGCTGAGTTCATTTCGACTATTTTTGGAAAATGTCTGTCTGTCTGTGTGTGTGTGTGTATGTATGTATGTGTGTGTGTATGTATGTATGTGTGTGTGTATGTATGTGTGTCACGTCTGTGTGTGACCAGTTTTTTGTGGCCGCTCTACAGCAAAAACTACCGCATGAAATCGAACGAAATTTGGTACACATATGTGCCCGTATGTGAACTTGTGCCCATTGGTTTTTGGCGCGAATTCCTCCAAGGGGGGGTGGAGCAATGGGACGTTTTTTGAGTTACGCGTGCTTGCTATTCCTCAGGAAGTAACTGGCGGAATCAAACAAAATTTGGTCCATATGTTGCCATTAACAGGAGCAGGTGCTGATTCAATTTTGGTGTCAATAACTCAAAGGGGGGTTGAGCTATAGAACGTTTTTTGTCGTCAATTGTGACTGCTGTATCTCAAGAAATAACGAACGGAATCAAACAAAAATTTTTTGACAAGTAGCCCTTAGGGGGTATAACAGCTGATTTTATTTTGGTGTCAACAGCTAAAAAGGGGGGTAGCGCAATTGCCCGTTCTTTTTTTCCATTGTGAGTGCCCTATCTCAAGAAGTAATGCTACATTCTGGTTGAAATTTGGAATATATGTGAATCCATACGTAAACAGGCTTTGGTTCAATTTTGACTCCAATCGCTCCAAGAGGTGTTGATTTTTTTTTTTTTTTTTTGCGAATAAAAATAGTTTTATTAATGCAACAATAAGAAAGATAAACCGTAATAGATTGTCGTCTGCGTATTTCTCGTGATTTTAATTGTATGGAAATGATCGGAAATATTATCTCAATGATTTAAAATTTTTAACTGTTGCCATCTTATGTTTGTTAATAAAGAAAATATTTGCAATTAATTCAAGTAAGGCTTTTAAAGTAACTTTCAGTTTTCGCTCTTTGTTTTGTTTTTACAATAATTCAGACATTGGGATGGTCATCAAGTTTTTGCATGTGTAATTTTGTTTCTGTTAGGAATATTGCTTCCTCGTCAAGCATGGGGAGGGATCAGAAAAAGGAAAAATATAGAAGAAAGTTTCGTGATGGCCACAACATACTAGTTTACTGTTGCCATCTTATGTTTGTTAACAAATAAAATATTCGTAATTAATTCAAGCAAGGCTTTTAAAATAACTTTCAATTTTCGCTCTTTGCTTTGCTTTTACAATAGTTTTTGCATGTGTAATTTTGTTTTTGTTGGGAATATTGCTTCCTCATCAAGCATGGGGAGGGATCAAAAAAAAAAAAAAGAAAAATATAGAAAAAAGTTTCGTGATGGCCACAACATACTAGTTTTTAATCGATTTTAAAGCTTGAAGGAAAATGGGTAAAGGCTATACAGTTTCCAGTCCTTGCCCCGACTCGGAAACTAAAGCACTGATTTTAACCCCTGATTACTCCCTTTTAATTTTATTACGAACGCAATAAACAGTGTAAGGCAACAAAAATGATGTGTGGAAAGATGTTTTTTTTTTTTTTCAAAATGTAGTTTCACATAAAAAAAGAAATCCTCACATCGATCTGCACTTTTTCCCAGAAAATATCGGGGCTGTGGAGTCGGAGTCAGACTGATTTTGGGGAAAAGGAGTCGGAGTCGAGTGTCGAAGGTTAAAAACTGCAAGGGTCAGAGTCGAAGTTGGTCGATTTCCCTCAAATTCCGCAACTTTGCCAGTGCTTGCAAAGTTGGAGTCAGATTCGGAGTCGAACGAATTTTCTGGTAAAGCAGTCGGAGTCGAATGCCCTAAAATTTCTAGAGTCGGCCATTTTCTCTCCGACTCCGCAGCCCTGTGAAATATACAGTCCATTATTGCAGTTGTCCCATGGTGTTGTTACAAATCATTTCCAAACGTCGCATCCCAAGAAATACTTACCAAACATTTTTGAACCGCAAAATGTAGTCGTTCTTTTCTGTCTGCAATCCCGGAAGTTTCTGGTCGTCCTAACTGTAAGGAAATACATTTATGCATACAATTAGAGTATTTCTGTTTTATTACCACTCGATGTAAGCATGAATATTCATGGGAGTCATTTTTGTCTTCCGTCTTCAAATAACCAATACTTAAAAAGGTTAATGTTTACTCGTTGTAGCTTCGAATTCCATTCAACTAGGGCTGCGGAGTTGGACTGACTTTGGGGAAAAGGAGAGTCGGGGTCGATCATCCCCCCTCCCCGTCTGCACCTCTGTTCAGGCTGGGGAGTCGGACTGTTTGTGAGATAAAAGAGTCGGAATCGGAGGGTTTACAATTTCAGGAGTCGGAGTCAATCATCCCCCCCCCCTCTTGTAAGAAGTTGATGAACCTTTTTTTGACCAATGTATCACTTGTTGCATAAGGCATTTAAAAGTTAACGTTTCTATGTCTAGTAAACCTTGTTCAAATCTTTACTAATAATAAAGTTGAAAGTCTACATGTCTGGGTCTTTGGATATTTGGATCTCTGGATGTCTGTTACGCGCATAGCGCCTAGACCGTTCGGCCGATTTTCAAGAAATTTTTCACAAAATTAGTTCGTAGCATAGGGTCCCCCCCCACCTCTAAGAGATTTTTCGAAAATTCGAATTTGTTCTTTTTCTATTCCAATTTCAAGAACATTTTACCGAGCAAATTATCACAACGTGGACGAGTAAATTACCAAATTATCATAACGTGGAACCGCAACAGGGCAAGCAAATGAACATAGCAAATTGGCGAGAAGTTCATCATTATTTGTAAATATACAGACGAACCAAATGACCTTTTAATTTTCTACTGCGGGCAAAGCCGTGCTGGTATCGCTAGTTAATAATAAATGAGCAAAAGTGGCTTTCATCATGAAAGTTCAGAAATGTGAATTGCAAAAATCACTGGACTGGGATTTTATCACGTTCAAACATTTCAAAAATCGCACCGCGTTAACATTTTCGGAGTTTCCAGTTCACAGTTTAGAGGAGAAAATGGACGCACGTATCAGTTTTCAGAGGTGCCAGTTGTAAAAAGATGAGTGTTTACCCCTCAATTAAGCAGAATCACATTGAAATGAATGAAACACAGGCATAAAAATACACTCCCCCTTCATTCAGATAGGCTGGTCACTTGCCAATGGGGACTTGCCCAACTGGACATTTGCCAATTCCATCAGAATCGTGGACAGACAGTAACTTCGTCGGTTCGTTTCGTCCTGGACTTTCGATTACCAGGACACGAACCTCACAATAGGCATCCATTAACCAAGATCGCAGAAGAGCCTGAAAATTAAATTTTCATTTCTTTTCTTCAATAAATATGTTAAAAAGGTAAGAACAAAGCAATGAGCAAAAACATTTTCTTTTTATTTTTGCAGGGTTTAGCTCATCACAATCCTTTCTATGACTTTAGTATCCCGGTGTTGAATGGGTTATCTCGTTTATTGCGTCATTTCCTGGCGGAAAAAAGATGCGAAGTCACCTGAAACGTGTCCAATATTATATTTAAAAAAAAATAATAATCAATAAATGAAGAGAAATTTAGTTGAAATCCTTATTGAAATAAGAACAACAGTCCCTAGAAACCCTCACTGGAATGAAGTCAAAACATATAAAACTTAATAAATCACATTTCGCTCACCCCCCAACAACGTCATATCTCAAAAATGTAATTTTTCACGAGAGTGATTTTAAAGTTTTAAAGTAAGATGTCACAAAAAATATATATGTAGTTCCGCTGATTGAATTGTTTGTCGTGCATAAGGTCTTTTCCAATAAAATATTATGTTTTTTCTCTATTTCGAGGGGATTAAGTGTGAAAAGTGTAAGTTTAAAAAACTGCGTTTCATTTATGACGTTCTTGCACCAATTTCATAAACAATGTTTGAAATATCTCAAAATATGTCGTCATTGTTACTAACTGTTCTCCGTACAATACCGACATAAATGCAAATAGTGCGTTCTTAACTAAAATATAAGAATGAAAAATGCTCTTTTTTGTGTGCAGTACTGTTTTCAGAATAAATACAGTCGTCCCTCGCTACTTCGCGCTTCGACTTTCGCGGCTTCACTACATCGTGGTTTTTTCTGTTTTTCTGCTTTTTTTTTTTTTCAAATATAGTAAGTAGCCTTTTTTTGCGCTCGTGTAAACTGTTTCCTATATAAGAATAACAAAGTATGTCTTTTAAGTAAGGTAAGCTCTTCTGAGGACTGTAGTTGTACTAGTTGAGGGAGTGTTGGTATGAAATCGTCGAAGAAAGAGTTGGGAATCGCTATATCATTTTAATCGTTAAACACTAACTGAAAAGTATAAATCACTGTATTATTACACCTGTAATTGTAAATGGTATTCAACAATGTACTAAATGTTAAGTTGTATACGTCTAACATATCTCATTTTCTCACATTTTGTGCAATTTTTTAAGTAATGCAAATATAATGGTGGCTATGTTTCATGTCTAGGGGGCTCTACCTATGTTAAGAACCTATTTAAATTGTCTTAAGTAAGTTTTATGCGCTCCAATTAGGAAAATATACAGTTTATAAATACATAATCTTACTTCACGGAAATTCAGTTATCGCGGTCAAGTTTGGAACGAATTAACCACGATAAACGAGGGTTGACTGTAATATCATCTTTCATAAACGACGCAGATGTTTCATGCCTAATGGATCAAGCACAACCCAAGATGTGACACTATTGAAAAGAACATACTCGAAAACGCAAATACAACACTTTTGCTCTTTAACGGCGAAATATAAAGTTATAGAAATGCAGGTTTTGCAAAGATATGCTACTCATTCATGGCAGATCAAAAAAAGATAGAACTCAAAAATCGCCAATTTTTTTGAAATCTGACGTTTTTTGAAAGGAGGTGAGCGATTTATATGTAGTTCCTAAAAATCCTTATTAAAATAAGGGCAGCAGCTTTTAAATATAAAGTCAACAGTACCAGAATGTCCCATTAGAAAATAGAAAAATGCGTCATAATCCTAAGCAAAATAATAAAATCGTTTTTTCTGAGTAATTTAGCACAGATGAATTTAATTTGTCACGATTAGTATGTATTGTCTGCTTAGCCTTAGAGAAATCTTCTAGCTTTTTTATAGATGAATGCCAAGCACTAATATTTAAAACTATATGTGTCATTTCAATTTTAATATGAAAGAAGGAAAATATGCTCAGAATAAAGAAAATTGTAATAAAATATTATTATATTGAAAACAATCTCTACATAACTTTTGTAATGCGCTAAAAAAGATCGTAACAAATACATAATTATTCTGACACTAATACGGACTGAAGGACCAAAATGTTAAATTTGGCACTTTATTTTGAATTCCATGGGCTTCAATTTTTGGAAATTGATTTTTTTTATTTTTTATGATGTGCACTGTAAAAATTAAAAAGTTCTGAAATCTGGTGTCAAAGGCGAGATCCATATCTGTAAATGCGTTTCCTGTTTTTCCTTTATTTCAAATGTAACACTTAGTTAAAAGTACGGTCAAAAAAAAAAATAAAAAAAAAATCACTTGCTCACGCCCTATTTTTGTATTGTACGCTACTATAAAAGATTTAATTAAAACTCTCTGGGTGCCATCCCTGTTTACGAACAAATGCGTTGAAATTTATAAAAAGACCGTATTTTCAAATTAAAAATCTCGGTAAAAGAAGGGACAGATCTGCCTTTTGATAACTTTATGAATCACCCAACCACACGCACACAAAACCGTTTTAAAAATTCATTTTTAAAAATTTTGTCTTTTTTAATGTGTTATAGATTTAGCCTATTCGAAGCCAATTTCAATGATATTTAAATGAAATACGACGTAACTAATTTATAATTATTTGTTACGTATTGAAGCTATCCCGTCATAGTCCTAAATGCATATAATGATGCAAAAAGAAAAAAGAAAGAAAAGAAAAGAAAAAAAAAATAAGAAGATCCCTTTGGTATTCGTTTGGGTTTGAATTCTCTAGGCAAAGTTAAATTTCTTGTGCAGTTTCCTATCGAAGAGAGTCCAGGTGCCTCCATCTGGGGGAAACTGGGTGGGAAAAACTACTAGTGTCATGCATCAGCGCCTTAATGGTGGCACATGAAAGACTGATGCCTTTGTCGGGAGCGCACAAGGTTTGATAAAGGCCAAATGACCTCGAACGTGAAACTTAGCCGGTTGCAGTTCATTTCCTTTGAAACCTTATGGAATATTAGTTGGTCATGTTTCGTTCCTGCACAGAATGAAAGACAAGATTTTAGTTCATCAAATTTCATGACTAGTCTGAGAATTCAAAATTTATTGAACATTTTTGCACAGCGAACAAAAAATTTTCGAAATATGACCCTTGGACATCAGCACATCGCTACGCTACTAGTGTTTTTTTCTATTCTTCATTGACTCCTTGGAAATCTTCGCGCGCAAGGCTGTTAAGGGGCCTCGTCAAAATTACCTGGGAAGCTGAAATTTTGTCAAATTGCTTCCATTTCAGGTCTTTCTTTATAATTGAGAATAAAAAAAATTCGCTGTGAACGAGTTCGGGGCTGTAATTAGGGGGCTTGTGTTTGTGGCAGTATTGCCTCATTGAACTTCAGCGGTGTGTTGATTCCCAAGGGGCATTCGAAGATTTCAAGTTCATTGTACAAATCTGTTCAATAAAATTTGTATTCTCAGACCAGTCTCGAAACTTAGTGCAATATACTTTGTGAAACTTGTTAAAACATACAGAACACACTCTGTATACAGAACACACCCTATATTTTAATGTAGAATACAAAACCGGCGAAAAAGGGGTGCTATCTCCATCTTGCACCGAGGACTTCAATTAAAAGCTGGAAAATTCTACCCCAACTATTTTTGAAAACACGAGACAATTCTATGCATTTCTGATAATTATGCAGTCAAGTTAGGTAATTCAAGATCCATTTGGAATTTCCGAGTAACGACCGGCTGACATTGAAAGATCGATTTCACCTGTAGGGATTTTTTCCGCAGAGCACATTGCTCTTAATCGTTTGGTCAATGGGCAGGTCAATGACGTAATACTGACGTCACAGAAACGAGAACTGAAAGAGGCCCCGCATTTTGCACTGCGTGACCTTCCAATGTGTAATTTCGCTCTACATTGATTATTGGGGAAATTTCAGCAATCTTATGTTGACCTTTCATGATTGATCTTATTTGTCACCTACGATTGAGTGAACCGAGAAAGTAGACTCTCTTCAGTTGTCGTTGAAGTTTTAATTACCACATTGTGACACCCTCTAAAAATATCCTAAAATTTTTCAGATTCAAAGGGGAATATTCTGTTTCATTTGAAACCACTAATCGCAGTCTAGAAAATGTCAGGTATAATCAGCGAGTTTCAAGTTCGACTAAAAAACTGGAATTTCTTTGTAACTACGATCATCAGCGAAGCCAAAAATTATCTCCTGTGTAGGGAGACGGGGGGGGGGGGGGGGGGGAATGAAGCTTTTCTTGCATGCATGTATGTTACCGTAGTGAAATCAAAACTGTCAAATGCCGACATTCACCGGAGATTCACGGGAAATATTCTGTCTTTCAGCGATATCATTGGTCTGTGAATGTTGATATTCACCGACTTATGTTGACGTTCGGACTTCCTAGAAAGGTATACAATTTTATAGTATTCATCAGAAGTACATAAAACAAATTTATTTTGAGTTAGAATGAAATGGCAGACGCTTTTGAAGTATTCCAGCTCGACAGAAGAAATTCAAAAATACGATTGTTTAAGATTTTTTTTTTTTGAATGATATCAAACATGTGACTTGTTTGACAAGCGTTTTATATTATTCTTGCTTGAAAAATCAAAAATGTCTCGCAAAAAAAAGGCCCAAGTCCCAAAGAAATAGCGGCACTACTGAGAGAATCGTTAGATAGCGAATCTGAAGGTGAAGAATTTATTACCTGATTTTTGATGGAGGATCTGATATTGGTGCGTTTTTCAACATTTTTTGACCGGCAAGTACTTTTGGAAATAGTACTTGCTGGTTTTGCAGACCAGTGATGTCTTTTCTTTCTTGATTTTTTTTTCAAAAAAAAAAAAAAAAAAAAAAAACTTGCATTTATGGGTCGTTAAAAACATGTGATTTTTTTTTTTAAGGGCTGGTGAGTTTTTTTTAAATATTTTTCTCTCTTTTTTTCTTTGCAAATAAACAAACCAAAAAAAAAAAAAAAAAAGAACCTTTGAACTCTGCGTCCGTCAAACATTTTGCAAACGCTGAGGGTTTTTTTTTTCTTTTTTTTAAATAACTTTAATAATAAACAATGAATTAATAAATACATAAATGAAACTTTACTTCGTGTTAAGTAACTATTACAAAAATATTTAAATATTAAGAATTAAATAAGTAGTTATTATAATAATTATGCATAAGTAATAATTATTGCTGAAAGACCATGAAAGTACGAAAAATTAATCACAAAATTCAAGTAAAAGATGTCGTATAGGATATTATTATTATTATTATTATTATTATTATTACGGTGTTTTCTATTTTCAAATAAGGACATTTTTTCAACGTGAACAAGCAAAAACCTCTGAGGACCAGTCTTCGGACCAGTGCCGGTCTGCCGAATCACCGGTTGGGTATCGCTGTGGTAATGAATATTTCGTTTCTCCTGCATACTCTGAATTTTAAAAAGATGATGATACTGAGAGCACTGTTTCTAAAAATATCGAATCATTCATAGTAGTACCTGATAGCTCGCAGTGGGAAGAATGGGGTTGTTTCCTTCAGTCAAAAGTAGTACTTTTTGTCACTGAAATTGATAGAATAAGCAAAAAAAAAAAAACATGGACCCAGAAAATACTTTTATTTTCCCAACAGTTATTTTTTTTATAAATTTTTTAAAATGTCCGATTTTTCAAACAAGGCGTGGTCTTGATGACGTCACAAATGATGCTCTTTGGCCCATCTTTCTATCACGTTTCCACGTTATGATAGTCAAGAAGCGAATTAAACGTTGCGCTCTACGCTTGCTATCAACCATATCGTTGCCAATGCACGTGGGTAAAGATGGGAATTAAATATTTTACTAAGTGAATGGCAACACTGAATGGCATTTCATTATTTGTGATGTCATCGGCAGAAGCTTAAACAATAAAAGCGCACCGATTTAAGTATTTTTTTAAAGATATCAAACTTAAACAAATTATTTAAAAAATGGTCAGATCCTATGTTTTTAAGCATGCTCTTTCAGAAAAAAAAAAAAAAAACTTTTAAAATTTTGGAAACGACCCCATTCAGTTTTGCATCTGGTAAATTTCCTAGTTAAAATAATTATCGGGAGAGTAGCGGTCTTTGCAAAGAGAAAAGTGGACTCAGAAAGTATTTTGAGTGCTTGCTGTTTTTCATAGACAGAACTATTTTACAGCACATAGTAAAATGCACAGCATCGGAAGCACATCGACGATAAAAATATTATTCTCTTTCTAGAGAAGAACTTTTAGCATATCTTTATGTATACCCGTAGAGGCTCGGGAGCTAAAAATCTGGAAATTCATTCCTTCTGGTAAGGAATAAGTTGTTTCAACTTTTGTGAACAAACTATATCTAGAGACAAATTTTGTCACATTTCACGGTTTCTGAGGCTTGATTTCAAATCAGCACGTGCTGTTAGGATAACATTTGATAAATTTGAATGATCTCCGAGGTATGGAATCGTTTTACAGAAAACTGCATAAGCTGTTACAAACTTGGACAAAATATCACTACAGCTGAACAGTTGTTTCCAACAAGACTCGCTGTCTATTTCTCAGTTCATAGCCTCAAAACCTGATAAACCGGGCAAAAATTTTGGTTGGCCGCAAGTTTAGAAACTAAATACATTTCTTTGTCTTGGAAAAACGAGAAAATTGATAGAACTCAAGGATTGCCTGAATATGTGGTTACAAAATTAGTTAAACCCTTTCAAAATATGGGAAGGAATATTACCGTTGACAGCTTTTTCACTTCTCTCTTGAGTTGGGGCAGAAATTGAAAGCGGAACACACGAGTTTCGTTGGAGCAATGAACAAAAAAAAAAGAAGAAAAAAAAAAAGGAATAAGTTCCCAGATTGCGTAAGAACCGGAAAAGAGGAGTTATACTCAGCAGAATATCAAAAATAGATTAATGCGCAACACTCACTGTATATCAATGGAAAACGAAGAACATTGTGATAATTTTACGTTCTATGCATTCAAGCATTGCCACTGATAACAACTTTAAAAGAAAAAAAAAGCCTAAAAGCATCTCTTTCTACAACCAAGCTAAATGCAGTGGAGACATTGTTGATCAAATGGCAAAGCAATATTCAGTCCTGGTTCAAGAGGATGGCCTCCACATATACATTTTACAACATTTTAGATCTTTCTGCTATAAATGCTTGGATTATTTTTGAAGCTATCACAGGAAAGAAATTATTCAGACGTACATTTATTCAAAGGTTATCTAAAGAAATGCGCGTAGAATAAATCAAGAAGTGCATTGAAAGAAAGAAAAGGAATGAACATGAACTCCAAAATAACAACCCGCCCAAGCGCAAAAAATGTCAGATAAAAAATTGTATTGGAAATGTGGTGACTAAAATATATTCTTCCTGTAAGAATATTATGCGTAAAATGCACGAAACGTATAAATTATTATGTATATCTGTATTTAATGTACATGATGAAGGTAAGTTTTTGTAAAAAGATTCTGCATAAGCAATTTGTTTTCAAAATGTAACTATCATTATATCAAGAAACTTGATGTCATTTTAATACTTTATTACCATTCATAAATTATAAGCATATTAGAACGAAAATTGTAAGTATTTTGTTCGAATATCTTACTAACTTAATACCAGGATACCAGGTTCGAAATGACACCAGCCAGCGTTCTAGGAGTTAAAAAAAAAAAAAAAAAAAAAAAAAAAACGAAGTTCTAGGGCTAAGAAAGTTATGGCGTACATACAAAAAACAAATTTGAGAAAAATATATATGATAGTGCAATATACCATGCTAAAACAAATCTTTTCTTTTCTAATTTCAATGCAGCAACACAACTGTGTTTTGGAATTCTGCTTCCAATGAGTTAGATTATATATTCATGAAAATTTAGATCAGAATTCAGCTGAAGAATTTTACTCATTCAAAAACCTAAATTTTATGGCCTATGGGAGAGTTGCTTCGCCTTAATAATGAAGTTTGATCAAGTATTAAGAAAGTTATGGCGTTCCTTCAAAAGAAATCACATTTGAGAAATAATATTTATATGATCTTAAGCATTTAACAAAAACCACAGAACAAACATAATTTAAAATTCTTCGACTAATCTTCAAGAATGCTGTTCATAAGAACTGAATTCACTACACCAGCGTTTCTTAAATTGTGTTCCGCGGAACTCCTTGGTTCCGCAGAGCTCTCTCAAGGGTTCTATGATATGCTTTCTTTTCACACCTTTCAATTTTGTCTCTAAAAAATCCGATAAAAATATAGCCTTTTCAAAATCAAAAGAAAATTACTTTTGCATACTAATCTGGGTGTTATTACCCATCAGGGATGCCACTATAGGAATAATTTTATTTGTCGTCTAAAATAAGGCAAATTTTAGGCTATCAAAAACTGCCGCCTGAAACAGTATTTTCAATTCAAATTTCAAGAATATTTGAAAATTTCGAAATTGGAACAGTCGAAACTTTTCCAAGCGCATTCCCAAAACACATTTTTCGCACCAAATGTCTTTAAAGATAGCCTGAAATTGCGTTTTAAAAGCTTCAATTTTAAAATCTATCCGGAAGACACTATTGATCCCTAATATCACCAAAGGTAGTTTAAAAGTGACTTCACATCAATTTCAAATATTCTGCTCTTGATACTAGCCACTTTCTATATATCTATGGGCAGCAGTTGGAAGCACAATTTCAACATTTAACGAGTGAAGACGAATTTAAGGAGCAGAACTGGTTAAGAGCTTTTAAATGGTTTAGATCTGTCAGATGTCAACACACAGTGACATCAAAGTCTGATTTACAATAACTGAATACCTAAAAAGTTGTTAAAAGTAAGAAACATTTTAATTTCTAAGGATTACAATTTTTTAGTGTAAATTTAAGTGAGTTATTAACACTGTTGTAGGTAAAACATGTAGTATTTCTTTTCCTAAGTAAGAAAATATTTCACTCGTATTACTCATGCATAAATTCTGAGGTTATTTCTTTCCTGCAGAAATACTCAGAACCACAAATATGAGTGTGTTGGTATATTACAATAACAAATAATAATTAGCAGTTATCAATAATGTGAATGATCTGTAACGATATGTGTTTAATTAGCGATTAAATGACAAGTAGTTAACGTGATAGTCTCTTTGAGGTAAGAATCTGGGCACCCTCCGAAACACAGAATACTGGCAACGCCACTGCAAACTATTAACGAAAAACCAGGGGTTCCACAAAAAAAGTGGTCCTTAAAATGGGTTCGACTATTCAAAGAAATTAAGAAACGCTGCACTACACTGATAAAGCTCAAATTCTGATCTACTATGAATATTTTAAAACATGTTGGCTATTTGTTTAAAAAAAAAATCCTTCTACGATTTTATATTTCTCATACTATCAAGCGACATAAAAAGAAAGAACTCAATTTTTCATAAATACATAAAGCTATGTCGCAGGTGTTGTTGGCATTAGGTCGATAACAGTTTTATCATCAGACTTTTATCTTTCCATTTCCTATTTGTATTATCAGTAAGTATTCCACTGGTTGGCTTTAGATTCTTTGATTTTTTCAAAAGGAAAGAGTAGGTTTTAATAAAATAATTTTTGCATTTCATTTTGAGAGCAGAACTCAGCAGCATACCGCCTAGACCTAGATGAAAAAAAAAAAAAAAAACATAAATTCGTCCACAAGTGTAGAATGACCAGATTTACCACAGCTATTTTAGAAGTAACTAAATTAAACGCTTATGCTTCGTGGTTCTTAATGATACTACACCCGTTCACGGAATGCATAGATCGAAAGTAAACAAAAAAGTTTGCTGCTATGCCACTTTTGAGGATTTTTTCTTGAATAAAGAAAAAGCTAACCAATAGAATTCGTATTCCTCGTCTGCTTGGCACCATTTTGTTCTTGTCGAAGCCAAGCACGTGACTGAGGACGCCAAATGGCGCAATTCTTTGTTTACATCTAGTCTATCTTTCCCGTGAATGAAGTTTGGTTTGTATCGTGGAGTTGAATGAAATCTTTAGTTTCTAACTTGAAGTAACAGTATAATGTTATAGGATGAGTATATGCAATGTACCGACAGCTCAGTTATCGCATTCAGAGAGGGCAGTTTCGTCTCTTTTATAGACTCATCAGCTGTTATGCCTGCTCCACACTCTCCCTGAAAAGCACGAGAGGTTTTTTTTTGCCGAGAGATCTGTGACGTCATGGCGAGGGAAGCGTTGAACGAGAGAGCCGTTCACACTCTCGGGCGAGGTGTTTGCGCACGCAGAAGCCGGTGATGTCACGAGCATTCGCGCGCGTTTCAACTGTCAATCCGCTTGTTTGTTTACAAAATGGACCACGAAGTAGATGCAGATTTTGCGAGGTGCCTGTATTCTTTTTACATACAACTACCTACACATTTACAACACCAAGAAGGCAAAAAAGAAGTCGAGGAAGAAGAGATGGTGGTTGACAAATATGTTTATCCGCTATTTTTATGAAACTGTTTTATGACAACAAATGTGAATTTAAAAATTAAGATTACAACCAAAAATGGCCACAATATTATACAATTTAGTTATAAAAATAAAATATAAAGATCTGTACTCATGATTTTCATAGCATTGAATTACACTGTGCGGCAAAAAAAAAAAAAAAAAACCCTTCGAAATGCTTCTGTCAAAAGTACTGTCAAAAACATTTTTTTTTTTTTTTTTTCAAGCAGTTGAACTGAATTAACTCATTTTAATAATGCTGTTTCAAGTGCAGGTGAATTATTAAAAGTACAGGCGAAATTAAGATAAAATCTGAGAATTAAGTTTACAAATAATTATAAAGCCTGATTAAGAATTCTTAATATTTTTTGAGTTTTGCAACCTTAAATATTTCATAGAAATGTACTAAAATGAAACAACATTTCATAGTTAATTTCATAGTTAATTATAAAATTAAATAAAAAGCAGAAAATAATAATCAACTTGCCCGTACAATATTAAATATTACCAGCCATAACGAGTAGCGAAGAACGAAGAAATAAGCTATGCTTGCTAAAAACAAAAACGGAGAATATTCCGCGAGCGAACAGATGGCGGCGCCATCATGGCGCGGGATATTCCTTTGACTCGTGTGTAGTTTACCGCCAGAAAACGGAGACACTACGAGACGAGACAATTACGAGGCGAGGCGCCACGAGCCAAGGGAAGACCTCCATCCACATTCTCGATCTCGTCTTGTCTCGTGGTCTCGTCCAAGAGTGTAGAGGAGGCATTATAGACTCATCAGGCTGTATGTTTAATGGCCGAGCTGGAGACCGATGTCATCTCATTAAAGCTGAAAGTGCCAACAAACTAGTAGCTAGAATAAAGGTAGCTCACCAGCGAGAGTCCGCAGCGAGTATTGGTACAGTTCAGCTCGTAAATGAAAGGTAAAACTTGGGTACTTGGCAGTAAGTTGGCGCTTCTAAGACAGGGATAAGGCAGAACTAGTCTTTACGAGTACAACATACCGACTGCCCGATTATTACATCCAGAGGCTAGTTTCGTCCTTGTTTTGAAAATAGGAGTTCCAGTGAGATAGCATCTGCCAACAGCTCGGTTATTAACTATTCCAGACTGAAGAGTTTATAACGAGGACGAAACTGCAGACTCTGGATGCGATATGAGCAGTTGGTATATTGTACGTAGTTCTGCCTCAGCTACGGCTTAAGGGTGGTAATCCATTGCTTATTAAGATAAATCTGGAATTTGCGATTATACTGGGAAGCAATTTGCTATACATTTTTTGTTGAGTTCGTTTTGTTAAGCTGTTTTAGAATTGAATTGGAATGCTGATTTCTAAATTGTGTCAAGTTTCTTCCAGCTCATCAGGTTTTTTTTTTTTTTTTTCTCTGCGCCGCATGAGAACTTGACTATAGTCCGTGGGGAAACATGTGTCACAGGAAGTCCTACAGCACTTCTATAGTCTGACAGAAACTTTTTCAAACTGAACTAAAGTGTGTTTATTCCAAGTTCTTTCCTTATTATTTGTGACAATTTTTAATTCGCTTTATCGTCACGGCAAAAAGAAAAATATATCAACAAGTAATGCATAATAATTAAATATTAATCAAAATCGCAAAAAATTATTTCTTTTATATTCATCATGCAAAATTTATTGATTGCTGCGTATCTAAAAATCTTTTTTTTGTGTGCTATATAATTTAAAAAAAAAAGTCCAACATTTCGTGAATCAATTGCCTTTTGATCCCTTCGTAGAGCTTAAAAACTTGATGTGATTCACGAAAACTGAGATCACTTTTGGACTCGGAGGCTATAAGTTAGTGAAAGCTAGTTATAGATCTAACCATTTTGCAATTGCGAGGTTCAAAACTGGACATGCAAAATGTATCCTGTAGTTTTGTGACAGGCAATGGTCTCTAAAATTGCATTGCGACGTGCCGTCAAACCTGAAAACCCGCCACTGGATCTGTCAACCAAATCGCTCTTCTTAAGTGTAATTATATGTTTTATGTCAGCTTGTAAACCATGTTCTTCCATTAGTTTTATCTTTGATTAAGACGACCTTCTTTGAAAAAATATTCAATTTTGAAGGAATTTTTTTCAGATTTAAAATGTCAATCACACCATTCAAGAACAATCGTTAAAAGAGAATTCCAATTTGATGCTTCTCTATGCCAAATGTAATGATTAGTCATAAAATAAATAACAGCCGTTGATAAATAATAACAACAGTTTCCTTGTTCGAATGAAATATTTCATCGCATAGGAAGCTGAATAAATACAGCAGAGCGAAGGTTGGGGAACGAAACCTAAAAAAGCAATTTAAATATGCATTGTAATAGTGACATCAATCATTCTTTAGAGTCAGAGAATACGTAATTACCTGTGTATCTAGCTTCGCTATTGTTGACATTTTAGAAGAGAGTTTTTGTTGCTTAAAAGCACCAGCAGTTGCGAAATCCATAGAAGCTTTATTCGGATTATCAGTCCACTGATATCGTTTCAAGATAGAAGCATCATGAACGCAAGAGTTCTATTTTTTATTGCGTTCATTGCTGTGATCTGTAGCAGTTCTGAAAGTAAGAAAATTAAAAATTTAAATCACATTTAATGTATTACTAATTTTTTCAATGTAATATTTTCAGTAATTAACAGTTTTATATGGATAGTAAAAAGTAAAATTTTCCCTGTAGCAACTTAAATTAAAATGTTTGTGCAAAAAGTTAGAAATATTATGTTGTTAACTGTAAAAATGCACCAGTAAAATATGAGAAACCCTGATACGTGCTTTCATGTTACAACTAGTAATTGCAATACCGGTATCCCGAACACCGGTATTTCGAGCGATTTCATAATTTCGTAACACCGGTATTTGCTAAGGTGAAATACCGGTAATTTCGGTATTAGATGAAAAAATAAATAGTTTGAATTAAACAGTTTTTCATTTAACTTAATAGATATCTACTATATTTTAAATGCAAATTTCTTTTTCCATGATATAGTACCAAAATCGATCAATTGGTGGAAAAATTTGGATAAAATAAAAATGGATTAAATAAAAATGGCGGAAAGATTGTAAAATGGTATTTTGATTCCTAAGTGGTGAGATGAATCACACTTTCGCGCGCCAGTTTTATTTTTTCTCTCTTTCCCTTTTGAGAAAGTTAATTTCAAGTGCAATTAATAATGTATTTATCGTATGAATAATTTATTCGAACCATCCATTGCAGTAATACTTTTTTTTTCAATATTTGTCTCAACTGTACTGAATTTTGACAAAAAACATTTCTTATTCGTATAATATAGTGTTTTGAAAATTTGCATAGTGGTAATACATAATCAACTGAAACATATTTTTAGACATTTACATAGGTAAAATACTGCAGAATTTTGAAAAGAAAACGAAAACGGTTTAAAGAAACTAACAACATCAAATTTAAATTTCAAACCGCGCCAAATAAAAAGCAAACACAAACCTAAGCTGATCGAGGAAAAGCCGTTGGAAATTATGTTAATGTTGAAAAAGTATGGTTTCTCGAACAGAAATCTCGATTAGCTATAAATCACAAATAATGATAATAATAGTACACACAATACAAAAGAAACACACACACACAAAAGGATACAGTCGACTCCTGCTACAACGTGATCCGACTTACGCGAAATGGCTATAACGCGAGTTTTTTCAGGAGCAACGTATTTTAGAGCTAAAGAGAATTTTTCGCTCAACACGAAAATATTTGGAAAGGAATCCTGATGCTAAGTTTCGGCTTTGTTATTGACTACTAAACATTGACTTCGTGAATGTACTTTCATCCTTTTAGCATCACTGACTGCGCAAGTTCCCATACACGGCACTATAAACATAGCAGTGTTAGTATATATTTATTATCCCTCCTCATTGGTCATATTTTTCATTTATTTATTCTAAATATGAAAGGTGATGAATTATTGTGGCAACACGCTGTTTCATCTAAAGTTTGAAGATGGAATCAAAAAGCGAAAGTTTGCTACAATTTAAAAAAAAGGTAAAAATTCTTGATACGCTGAAACAACTAGAAAGTGGGTCGAAGGTAGCGCGACAATTAGGTATGAGAGAATCTTTCACACGTACAATTCAAAGTCAAGAGAAGGCAATCCGTATAAGTCAAGACCTAAGCTTTAATTTGAAGTTCGCAGAGTAGTGTTTGAGCAAAATGCAAACAATATGAAATTGGAAACTGTTCTTGTATTGCAGATTATAGAGACAATGAAAGAGGGGTGCTATCATAGATGTAAATGTTATAAAAGTAAATGCGAAGCTACTGTATTTAAAACTATATTAAAACGACGATCAGATTGCACAGCCTAAATCATCATTTTCAATTTTTAAGTTATAAATATAACTTATTGTATCTAATGCATAGTACTCTGACAGTGCAGTGCTTTATTATTACTACATACTGTACGTACCGTAAAACAAAATTTTTTAGGAACAGGGGACTCTCGGGTATGATCTGATGTACGTTAGGGTACAGTTTTATTTTTATGTCTCTCTCTCCCTATTGATCATTGATTTTGTGTACCGTAACAGTATTTTATGTTGAACTAGTGGTACCCGCACGGCTTTGCCCGTAATATAAAAATTAAAAGGTCTTTTGGTTCGCCTGTATATTTACAAATAATGTATGGTGAATTTTCTCGCCAATTGGCCTGTACCCATGTTACGGTTCCACGTTATGTTAATTTCGTATCTCGCCAATTGGCTTGTGCCCATGTTACGGTGCCACGTTATGATAATTTCGTAATTTACTCGTCCATCTTATGATAGTTTTGTTCTTAAAATTGGAATAGAAAAAGAACCACATCGAATTTTTGAAGAATCGCTTCGAGGTGCACACCCCCATGCTACAAACTAACTTTGTGCCAAATTTCATGAAAATCGGCCGAACGGTCTAGGCGCTATGCGCGTCACAGAGATCCAGACATCCTCCTGACATCCAGACAGAGAGAATTTCAGCTTTATCATTAGTAAAGATAATGCAGCTTTTTAAAAAAAATCCGGCACAAATTCAGCTCCTTATGTAAGAAACGGTAATATATAATTAAAAAATGGTTTAAAACAGTTTTAAATTGTGTTTTAAAATCATCTTAAATGATTGGGTATGTTAATAAAAAAATACTATACACAACACTTTTCCACAACACGAAATTTCGACTTACGCGAGGAGTCTTGGAACGCATCGCTCGCGTAAGTCGGGATCCGGCTGTATATCTAAAATTGATACGTAAGACACCAAATTATCTGAAGAAGAAAGACATCGAGGCAACCTAACTGCGTGAATTTAGAAAGAGTTTTTTCGACTGCAGGAAATTTGTGCGCTAAATTGAGTGCTTAGAGATAATTAAATAGATGCATTACGTTTCTATGATTTTTAATTGCATTTGTTCCTTTATATTATATTTGTTCATAATTTGTTTTCACAATTTTTGCACAGACTTATCAAATGTCTCAAACAATTTTTTTTTTTGAGAAATTCCTAATACTAGTGTTAATACCGGTATTCCGGTATCACGATTTAAAAATACCGAATACCGGTATTGCAATCTTAGTTACAACCTACCCTTTTCAATGAAAAGACACGAGAATATGGATGAAAATATGTTTTGTTGACATGTAAATGTTCAGTTTCGAAACTT
Organism: Uloborus diversus; assembly: GCF_026930045.1. Taxonomy (NCBI): domain Eukaryota; kingdom Metazoa; phylum Arthropoda; class Arachnida; order Araneae; family Uloboridae; genus Uloborus; species Uloborus diversus. The sequence continues at coordinate 171,006,194 of NC_072734.1, forward strand.
GAGAGAATTTGTTTTTTGAGCCACAATACAGTCTTTTTCACAATATTCCTCATAAACACATTACCTACCAAATCGACACTCCCCTGAAAGACGGATAGTCCAGTCATTTAAGCTTAAATTAGGTAAGAATCTCGGAATTCGAGATACCCAGCTGTAAGTCTGTAAATACTTGTATATTGACACCCTAAAAGTTGTCTCGAAACCTACATATGGTAGGATGTACGCAACTTTTAAATTTCAAGGTCAAAGGTCACAAAATTTTTTTTTTTGCGCTTTTGTTTTTTTTTTTTTTTTTTTTTGTAAATATCTCATTTCCTATGGGTTTTTGCTATTTGTATTTATTATCAATATTGTAGAATACAATATTGATTGTATTCTACAATAATTTTTTAAAACATTACTACATTTTTTAACTACATTTTTTTACTACTTTTAAACTACATTTTTCAAAACAAAATTCTCTACAAATTTTGTTTAAAAAAAATTTAATACGGTGAACCGTTTTCGAGATAGAGGGCGGAGAGCGCGCGGTCACAGGATCACTTCAGGTCAACCGGTGCCTCCGGTCGAAAACGCGCCATATATAGTTGATGAACTATCGATAAATCAATGATTATAAATATTTGTCAATTTTTTTTTAACTGCGCTTTTTAAAAAGGGAAAAAAATCATTAAAAAAAGTTTTTGAGAAACTGACGAATTTGGATGAACTAGCTGCAGCATTTGAGGAAGAAAATTGTTCGTCCCAGAGATTATTAGAGAGTGGAACTCAAACTTAATAAGCAGTCCATAATGCTCCGAAATCTTTGAAAAGTTTCGATCATCTTCGTTATATGCATTACGTCAAGTCTACAAAACTTGATAAACCTGTGCAGCTTTCAAATATTCCACCAACAAGTGCAGCTGCTCATCAACATTTCAAACGTGTATATTATCAAGTTCAAACTTGGTTAGGGCATGATTTGGTTCCTAGGTATGGGGTTGGGCAATGTGAAACGATTTTCTGGAGCCTATCATGACAATTTTACCACCTGCTCCAGAAAATTTGCTAAATACAATTTTCTGCAACTGCAAGAGTGGTTGTGGTTCGCAATGCGAATGCAGGAAAGCGGGCTTGCAATGCTCTTTAGCTTGTGGCCAATGTAATGGGCAAGTTTGTCTCAATGCTCTACCATATCAGAGTGACATTAACGAAGATGGAATCTTTGACCCCGAAGTCATGGAAGAACTTGAGACAAATGTCGTTGAAGACGATAATGAAGACCAGTATGAAATTTACCAGCAGCCGGAAGACGACGATGAAGAGGAAAAAGATGATTAAAATTATAGTTTTTTACATTTTATTCCATTTTTTTACTTATTAATTAGGTTAAAATTCAAATATAATTCCTATATTTTCATTAACAATTCTGCAATTACATGGGCAGGTAAGTGTTGTTAAGTAAATTAATACTGAATAAAAAGTGGATAGGTTTGGAAAAAAAATGATAAAATATAATAGTTAATAAAAATTGACAAATATTTATAATCATTGATTTATCGATAGTTCATCAACTAATATGTGGCGCGTTTTCGACCGGAGGCACCGGTTGACCTGAAGTGATCCTGTGACCGCGCGCTCTCCGCCCTCTTTCTCGAAAACGGTTAACCGTACAAAAAATTTTTTAAACAAAATTTGTAGAGAATTTTGTATTCTACAATATTGATAATAAATACATATAGAAAAAACCCCATAGAAAATGAGATATTTACAAAAAAGCGCAAAAAATCGATTTTTGTGACCTTTGACCTTGAAATGTAATAGTTGCGTACACCCTACCATATGTAGGTTTTGAGACAACTTTTACGGTGTCAATATACAAGTATTTACAGACTTACAGCTGGGTATCTCGAATTCCGAGGTGAACTTACTATAATGACTGGACTAGGACGAATTGGTGGATGGGAGAATGTTCCGTCACGATCACTTGAAGGAATTTATTCATTGTACCAGAGTTACGTCCTTGAAAAAAAAAAAAAAATGCAGCAGACGATAGCAAATTAATTTTTAAAAAGGCTCTACTCTGTATAAAATAAATACATTTGCTCGAGTATTAGAGATCAAACACTTATTGCTCTTTCTTTTAAAAAATTACTTTGTAGTGCCGTTTAAATATTAACCAGGAATTAAAACAATTCGTAAAATCATTTAAGTACTCGTATTAAAAAGCAATCAAGCGTTTTGACGCACAAAATAACAGGGAATCCCTTTTACAATATAAAATAATGAGCTTTTGGATGCAATGACATCCGGTTAAATTTGTTTACCGGATGTACAAAAGCTCATTATTTCGCATTGAAAAAGGGGTTCCCTATAACTCCAGAGCACTTGTCTGCAGTAATCTGCTAATTTTGTGCGCCAAAAACGTTGTTGACTGTTGACTTCGCCGAACAAAGTTATTTATTTCTTATTTAAATAGTGTTTCTTTAAAAGAATATATATATTATAACCACGTGTTTGAATTACACTGCGTGGTATGCGTCAAAAATCACATTTCACTATGTTCTTCCAGTTGTTACCTTTTTTTTTCATTACTTCACTATTCGTATGGTTCATCTTTTATAATTAAAAACTGAGCGTATGTACCTATGTATCTATGTCCGAGTTACTTCTCCCAAACCCCAGTGAACTGACCATCGAACCAGGTACCGATAGATTCGTAATTTTCCCGTCTTTATGTTTGGCTATTTAACATAATCCTGCGATAATAATTTGCGGAGATATCAATTAAAAACTATTAATTATGATACTTTGATTTCGACATAAAATTCCTAATTTTCGAAGGCTTTCCTCTATTCAAATTATTATTCAGTGCTTCAACTCAACTTTCCGTAACAATGATTTTATTAAAATTTGTAGCGTGAAGAAAATCATTAAAAAGAAAGATCTGTTGCCATTTTTATTTCTTGAATGGGAAGAAATAAAATTTGGCTTTTGTTTTGAGGCTTTTCCTGTAATCAGGAGATTTAAAATGTTTCCTTTTTGGTTATTTTTCCGCAATCTGCCTCAAAATTTTATTGATTTTTTTAATATATTTTTTTTTGTTCATGCCTAATCGTTGAACACACGTCACTTCACATAACTTTTATTTTCGCGGTAGACCGTGCAAAGCCGGGTGACGCAGCTAGTGTAAATATGAAAATCCCCGGGGAAGATAACAATGAAAACTAATTCTTTTTCACAAAAACGCTTCAAAGTAGGAATATTTTGAATGAAAATACAATCAAAAGTGAGTGGCATTGAAAGGAAAAAAATACTGTGGTTTTTCTTATCTTTTACTCAGCTCTTTACCAAATATGTTGACACATTTTACTTCCTCTTGGCAATGATTAAAAAAAAATCAAGTGGAGCTGAAGGATTTCCTTTTGTGCATTGCAACATCCTTTCCGACAATTCAAGAAACAGATTTTGGAATTCTTATAAATAACAAAAAGAAATTCGTTTTGGTTTACTTATAAATTTCGCACACCCAGCATATTGTAGTTCATTTCAGGTATTTTTATAGAGTACTACTAAGAGCTGAAGTTTAAGAGCCGGCATCATGAAAGTTGCAGTTTTGCTTTCAGTTGTGATTTTCTGCGTAGTTTGCAGTCTTACAGAAAGTAAGAAAAATACAGAACTTTATTTCTATTTCTTTAATTATTCATGCTGTATGTGAAATGGTTAAATGTTTTCCTGTATTGCAGTGATACCTAGAATCTATTATTTATTAGTACTATTTTAAGAACCAGGAATCCGATAAATATTTCTACGATGCCAATAGTTAATCTTTTATTTCTTAAGATTTTTTTTATCTTTGAATGCGGATACTTTTGCATCTGTTGATGAGGCAATGTGTCTTTATATGAGTTATTTATTTTGAAAGTGGATCAAGTCTATGTAAAAATAAGGGAATAAAGATGATGTTTGTATTTATAGGTAAAATTTTTTCTGTATCTGTAACGATTTCGAGCCTCAAAATTCTAATATTTGGGGAATGAAAGTTTTAGCTCTCGATTATTAAAACTGATTATTAAAGCGCTTTACTTTAAATATCGTGCAATTAAAAAAAAACTGGATTTGCCCCACCTTCAAGTCAGAGGAAAAATGACCGACTCCAACTCCTTTTCTCCAAAATCAGTGACTCCGTCTCCTCAAGTATTGTCAGAGTTGAGGACTTTGAGGGGAAATGACAGACTCCAACCGTTGGATTTTTTAACTTTCGACTTCTGACTCAGATTCCGCAGCCCTGGTACTTAGAATGGAATAGTGATTTGCAATCATTCCTGTTTCAAAATGATCATATTCATTTATTCAGCAATCATTTTTTACTTTCCTCTTTCTTGAGTACCTGTACTGCTTTTAGAAGAAAAAATCATTCTCTTTTACTGCTATTTTTACTCCAGGAAAGATGATTCACTTCGGCGTGCGCATGGAAACTTCACATTCGAGTGAAGTTATCGTGGTACCCCTACAGCTCATTTAAACAAAGCCCAAAATGAAACTGGCAATATTTTTGCCTTTTAGATTCACTTTTATCAGGCATCAAGTGCCTCAAAAATGTCCTCCTTAATCAATCCTCTTCCTGGTTAATTCTTCAAACTGTTTCGTGAACCATCTGCAATCTACATCCCGGTAGATTTTTAATATGCTAATAAATTTGCTCAAGGAAAAAGTGGGTGTTGCCATTTGAAACATTGCCCCTCCTCTGTCTTGGGGCAAGAGATGGTACTAGTAAACCTGGTAGGTGCTGTTGTACAGCTTTAGGAAAAGAATTCAATGAAAGTCTACCTAGGACGTAATCTCTAAACGCGTTTTACTCAAAACTTGAAAATGTCCACTTACATCCCTTTGCTTCTCACTGCCTCATTTGTCTTCAGGATATTTGATAGGTTTTACAAAAACGATTTCACTGATTCAGAAAAATATGGTAGATGAATTTATCTCATTAAAAATGCGTTTTTTTTGTGTCGCTGTCTGTGTAATATGTCCAAAGTATGATATAAGAAATTAATGCCAGAATTGAAAATAACAAACACATTTTTTAATCCGAAAATAGTATTAGTTTTCGTATTATGAGAAAAAATGCTTCAGACTCCTTGAAATAAAATTTGCGGCTTGCAGCTCTGTAACTTGCGTCCCAACGACAACGCACCGGCCGTCGCAATAATGAGTTCCATTCTGATAAGCATTCATCGAGTATTTGGCTCTGTAACATTATTTGCTATCGTGCGTATTACATTTCTTATACGGCACATTTTTGAACTTAGTTTTTTTTTCATTGAGTTCAGCATTAAAAAAAAGAAAAGAAATCTAAAAGTCAGCAGTTTGTGAAACGCAATATTTTCTATAGAGATGCAAAAATAAAAAAAATAAATTTATAGTTTAAAAAACTAAAAAAAATTTAAAAAATTACGCTTTTCTGGCAATATAATCTAAAACGCAAAATTTAATTTTTAGGTGCTGTGTACCCTCATATATATAATAGCCAATGATCGAGTAACCCGCGTGTTTCAACAATGAAACACGGCATTATAATTTGATAATGTGTTTTGGTAATATTTAACATGCAGGGAAAGGCTTTATTGTGACAAGTCTGAACTGGATCCGGTCACTTAACTGTTTTACTGCTAAGACTCATTTCAGGGGAATGAAGAAACGAAAAAATGTCCAACAATGAACGCTCCCTACTGGAGTTTAGGGTTCATCCACTAGAGTTTGAGTTACCATTTTAACTATCAAACTATCACCAAATAGGCAATAGCTTCGAACAAATGTAGAAGCAATTTTCAGCCGTCATACCTTGACGGGCGATTTTCTAATGATAAAATGATTGACCAAACAATTAACTTTAATGTAAAAAAAGCGTGGGGTGCTTCATATCAGTTGTCTAAAATTCCTTCCATTTGTTGTCCTTGCAGAAATGTAAATAGACAGCACGCCACGGTTTTTTTACATAAAAGTCAATTGTTTAGTCAATTATTTTATCTAAAGTCAATTGTTCAGTCAATTATTTTATCTAAAGTCAATTGTTTAGTCAATTATTTTATCATACTTAACATCTAATAATTATTTTTTCCTTTTTAGATCATATTACTAGAAAAGTGTCCTTTTTTTTTTAGTTTTGTAAACTATTATTTTTAACTATGAATTAGCGCATTTTTGAAAATATCTCCAGCCCAGCAACTCTTTAATTCCAGACTTGCAAAATTGAAGTTGTTAAATTTTAACGATTTGATAATTGCATGGCCTTTTTTATTACACCTAACTCGTAAAAATGAAATGTTCGAAGCTACTGGGTTGTAACGAAATTTCGTTGCTACTTACATTTACTAACTGAACATTGCGTCACGCATGTAAATATATAATCCTACTTTTCGAAATTTACATCTCACTAGTCAACTGAGTTACGTTTTATGATAACCAGTAAGTATCGTTTCTTATGTCAAGTTTCAAATCTGTCGGTAGATAAGAACGTTTTCAGAGAAAGACTTGCTAACCATGCCGTAAAATTCAGATTCAACGTCTGGATAATTGTTAGGAGGTTATTGATTTTAAGTGGTTAATTTTTGACGTAAATTTTCAGACTATCAAGGTAATAAAACTACTGGACAGAGACAGAGCTCCTCCTCTGTCTAGAAAAGTTCTTAACGAACCTATTTACTAAATATTGCATTCTAATAAAATCTTTAAAGAAAGAAAAAAAGAAAAAGAAGAATTCGTTTCTGATAAATTAAAGTTTTCATTAGAACATGGTTTTTAGTTTTTTGAGACGTTTTTCATTTTTTTTTGCAAATTTCTATGCCCAATAGCTAATAACCTTTTGTTTTTGACAGTTAGCGTTATCGTCCAAATGCCCATGACTGCCAGACGTACGTCATAGCACAGGAGCTCAAAAGTTTTCCGCGTAGGTACATCACAGCTGGTAAGAAAGGTTCGCTGTTACTTAAGCTGAGCCGCGCTGGCTTTGGAAGGAAACAATTAGCAAAGGTGCGTAAAATTGCTGCAAAAGCTAAACATCATAGATTCATTCCGTGTTACGTGACCTGGTGGCCCCTATCCAACCATCTCTGATTTGAAGGACGTTCTAGAGAGGTGCAGACATGTCTCTCAAACTAACCTTTGCAAATTATCTGCTTCCATGACACAAATTATGAGGATCTAAGATACCTCAGAAAGAAAAAAAAAGTGGGCTCCAAAATGACCTCCATTGGGGGGGAACGGTGCTAAATAGGGCAATTCGTTTCACAAAGCTTTTCCACCATTTTGTAGCCCCCCCCCCTTCTTTTTATCGATCCCAGATCCTCAGGATTTGGATCTTAAAAGCCTGAAATTTGAAAAGGTTAGTTTCAAAGGCATATCTGCAATACTTTAAAATTTCGTTCAAATCGAAGATGATCGGGTGGGGACGACAAGGTCACTTGACATGGAAAAGACGGCGCCACTCAGCTGAAATAATAGCGAACCTTTCTTACTGCTGCGATGCGCTTACGGAGAAAAATTTTAGGCCTTTTTCTATGACGTAGGTCTGGTGCTCTTGCTCCATTAGTTTCAGTTTATCCTTTTAGCTTTTTTCTTCATACTAAATGCCTTACAAAAAGAACACAAATAAATTGCAATATTTTAAAAGTTTCACCCGGAGTGAGGAATTGTATGATTTATACCCTCCACTGGCGAGTCGTAGTTGGCAAGTTTAGTATATACTCAGCTTATTTTTTTACATACATCGTATAATATAATGTTGGCTGTTCAAAACGCTTTTCACGAGTGTGATTTCTAAAATTTTCTCATATCTGGCTGTGCAAAGTAACTGCAAATGAGCAAGAAAAAAACAGAGAAATCCTGTGTGTAAAGGTGAGCAATTATCATCATCATCATCATCCCAAAATATTAAATAAAAGATAGAGTTAAAAACTGATTATCAAAAAAGTGAACGATTTTTTACGAGCTTCTATATGAAACTACGCCTAAATATATTTTTCTTCTTTTCCGTTAATTGATAAAAATTATATTTCAGACATGGATAGTATCAACGTAACCTGTGTCAAGATAAAGTATTTCATTTTGCGGGAATATGATGGGTTTCATACCTTTCATCATACAACTTATATTGAAGAATGTGAGGCAAAGTGAAACGGGGAAATATTTACAATGCTTTTAGTGCCAACTATTTTGACTATGTCGAGTGTATTCGAAAGCTTTAGTCTATTCCAGTCAAGAAAAAATTGCATCTGAAGTTTAAAGTTAATGATAAAACATGTAATTTTCAAATTGATACTCATGTTGTAATACTTTGCTGTAAGTGAAAAACTATTTTTGTTATAAACCTTTTGTTTTTTTCATTTTAAATATTAATTGAGGCCTTCTAATAGTCGATGCAGTATTCATTTAGTTAATATTAAGCGCATTTGTTTTTCACATATTTTGCAGAGTTAATCGTGAACATGCGGAGCAAAGTGGATGGGGCAAAGGGAAGTTCCACGGGAATGCCGCGTAAATCGAAACCACGTAAATTGAGACCTAATAGTAGTGTTAAAATAGGGGTTAGATCCGGTAGATAAAAAAATACTTCATTCTAGTGATGACTAATTGTATCATAAGTAATGTGTACTTATATCGATTTCTAAGCACAATATGTATAAAGAAAACACAAATGAATTTCGTATTCTGTTTATAAAGAGGAGCTGGCTATGATAGCTTTATGGCAGTCATTAAGAATTTTTCCCTGTAATTCTTTGCAGAGCATTAACGCATCCATGATCACTTGCGTCATTTTCATGATAGAATCTTCCTTCACTAACAAATCAGAACGATCATTTCTAGTGTCTAGGAATGGCTCAAAATTTTCAATGTGAACGTTTTTGGTTGTGTGTCATCGATGTCGGTATCCTCGTTGGTTTTGTCCTCCTTTGTCACTTCTAAAAGCTCTTCCTCCAGTGAGTTCTGAACTGTGTGAGTTTAATAACTTTACTTCTGGAAAGAGCTCTGCAACCAATCGCATAAAATGTCTCCAGTATCCCAAGCTCGATTATTAGCACGCCAAAATGCAGTCGATTACGCGTAATCTGCAATTTTTAGGAGTTAGGGTTTTGCAGTCAGTTACTAAATCACTTGCGATTCATTTATTAATTAATTCATTGAATTCTCTTCATTCAGTAAATCACTTATTTATTCATTGATTTGCTCATTTTCTTATTCATTCACACTATTTGATCCGTTCATTTATTTTCTTCATATATTTTTTATTTAATTATTTGCTTATTGTTTCATTAACTTTTAATTTATTCATTCAACCTTTTATTTACTCCTTTATTCAATCAAAAATATTTTTAAATGGAACATTTTTCATCAGAAGAGTATTTCATCTTTCACTTTGCCCCATGAAAGAAAAGGGGAAAAATTCCACTTTTTTTTTGAAGGCGCAAATTTACTACCAAAAATTAAAAATAACGTTTCAATGCAAGTCTTGTGATTGATATAATACAATGTTCTTACTATACGTACTGTAATTTTCAAAAGACATTTCCAATTTGTTCATTTTGAAAAAGCTCAGCCATCGTGACAAGAAAATGGAAGGGGGTAAGGGGAAGTGTGAAACCTTGTGACAAAAGTGGGACTTGTCAATTTGATGAAAAAAAGTATGACATCATTTATGAACAGCCCCTAAGTGTTTTGAGCGTGAAACTTATATAGCTTGACCAAATGGCGGGTGAACTGGATGCGGAAACAGACACTTCATTTTGTAATAGGTAGGAATAAAAAAATCGTACAAGCAGTAAAAATCTTACTGCTTGCGCTTTCTCGTTGATCCTATTAAAGCTTGACCACGGAGAGATGGCGTATGACCTTGAAGCGAAAACATCATTTTTATCATTTTTAATAGGTTGTTTGTTATTATTTTGTAACAGTATATAGGATAAGCGAGAACACGCCTCTTACTTCTTACGATTCAACCCATTATAAATGATGCAAATGATGTTTTCGCTTCAAGGTCACTCACCATCTCTCCGTGGTCAAGCTGTACAAAATGAAGCCCATTTCCAGTTTATCCATCTTCTCTCCGTGGTCAAGCTATACCTCAAACAGCATGTGATGCTAGGTGACAGGATGAATTTTTGCCATGTTGGTCACTGAGATATTTTGTTTTTGCAGGTAGTCAACAGTGTGACACGGCCAAGGGTGAGGTTTACCTGGACTGCCTTGCTAACTGTCCAGCTACTTGTGAGGATCGACACCCCAGCTGTCCCAAAAAGTGTCGACGTGGTTGCGGCTGTCCTCCAGGAAAAGTTCGAAGAGAACCTGGTGGAATGTGCATTGACCCCTCTGAGTGCTGAAACTAATGTATCTGATGTTCGTTTCATCTAAGTACAGCATCCGATGTTCGTTTAATCTAATTAAAGCACCCTATGTTTGTTTTTAATGTAAGTGTGTTCAAAGAATAAATAAATGAATAAATAAAGGAACGTACTCTCAGTCAGAACTTGATGAATCAAATACTATTCTATTTTTTAATTTAAAATTCTATGCATTTTTTTAGCAGACCTGTGATTAGTTTACGTTCGGAGAAAACTGACTCAGTTTCTGACAAGTCTTTCAATTTCAAAAGCCATCGTTTCTTCAAGGCGTTAAGCTAGGACATTGACTTTGCTTCGTGTTTTGAAGCTCTAGTTCTCCAAAACCTGGCATAACCTTGTATTTAGTTTATATTTCACAAGACAAAGCTTTTTTTAAAGAGAGTAGCAAAAAAACATACAAATAACTTTGCATTTCATGCATAAAACTACCTGAAAAAAATTAAAAAATGTAAAAACCAGTATCCCACAGAACTTCAAAACGCAAATCTCATCAAAGTTAATCATTCCTGTATTTTAATTTCTTCTTATTATTGTTCTCTTTTATTTCCTCACGTTTCCCCCCAAAATCTTTATATATTTATTTATCTTTCAGCCAAGCAATAGCCTCCAAGGGCGCCCATATGGGGGGGGGGAAGTGGGGGCTAGAGCCCCTTTTTAAAATTAGAACTTCCTTGCTTTTAGTACTTTTTTCTTTGCAAAAATGTAAAAACACTTCTTCTCCAGCAATTAACGAATAAGTTATTAAAAATGTCCAATTTTAATAACTCTAATCTACTGAAATCGTTTTCTATAGGGATAATATCTTGCTTAGCATGGGGAAAATATCTGAGCCCCCCCCCCCCCTTTTAAAATTTTACATATGGGCGCCCTCGGTAGTCTCATCTTTCATTCTCGAACACTAAGTGTCCTGACTATTCAGAGTAAATTATATCATTAATAGAACCCACTACGAATTACGAATCCCACAAGCAGGGTTCAACAAATACCAGGGCATCTGGGTGGCTAAGAAAAAAACTTCTGGGCAACTACTTCTATCAGAAAGAAAAGGGAAACAAATGGGGTTGTTTCCTTCAGTCAAAAAAAAAAGTAGTACTTTTTGTCACTGAAATTGATAGAATAAGTTAAAAAAAAATAAAAATAGCATGAACCTAGAAAATACTTTTATTTTCCCAACAGCTCTTTTTTATTAATTTTTACTTTCTTCTATATCTAATATATAGAAGAAAGTATTGGATTCGTGCAAATTTTCGAATTTCGAATTTTGACGGATTCGAACGTTTTGAGGTGTGCTGAGTCCATTTCGACTATTTTTGGAAAATGTCTGTCTGTCTGTGTGTGTGTATGTATGTGTGTGTGTATGTATGTATGTGTGTGTGTATGTGTGTGTCACGTCTGTGTGTGACCAGTTTTTTGTGGCCGCTCTACAGCAAAAACTACCGCATGAAATTGATCGAAATTTGGTACACATATGTGCCCCTATGTGAACTTGTGCCCATTAGTTTTTGGCGCGAATTCCTCCAAGGGGGGTGGAGCAATGGGACGTTTTTTAAGTTACGCGTGCTTGCTATTCCTCAGGAAGTAATTGGCGGAATCAAACAAAATTTGGTCCATATGTGCCCCTAACAGGAGCAGGTGCTGATTCAATTTTGGTGTCAATAGCTCAAACAGGGGTTGAGTTATAGAACGTTTTTTATCGTCAATTGTGACTGCTGTATCTCAAGAAATAACGAACGGAATCAAACATAAATTTTTTGACAAGTAGCCCTTAGTGGGTATAAAAGCTGATTTTATTTTGGTGTCAACAGCTAAAAGGGGGGTAGCGCAATCGCCCGTTCTTTTTTTCCATTGTGAGTGCCCTATCTCAAGAAGTAATGCTACGTTCTGGTTGAAATTTGGAATATATGTGAATCCATACGTAAACAGGCTTTGGTTCAATTTTGACTCCAATCGCTCCAAGAGGTGTTGATTTTTTTTTTTTTTTTTGCGAATAAAAATAGTTTTATTAATGCAACAATAAGAAAGATAAATCGTAATAGATTGTCGTCTGCGTATTTCTCGTGATTTTAATTGTATGGAAATGATCGGAAATATTCATAGACTAATAATAAGAGTAGACCGAGCTATGGCAACCCTTTTGCTGCTCATAAACCAAACCATGTGACTGGTGGATATCCTAGCAACAGTGGGCGTTGATCGAAGCAGACGATCAACGCAAGCGAGAAATAAAATGAATGGAATTGATGGAATACGGAAGAATTAGCTTTTATGAAATCCTATTTGTAAATTTGTTATTCTAAGTTGTAAATATTTTGTTAATATAGTGAGTTTTTCGTTTAGATAGTACTGTGCATTTTCTTTAGTCAATTTCAATAACTCTCTAAGCAATTAAAGATGCAAACGCCCAAAAAGAATCGGCAAACGGTAAGATTTTTACATACAATTTCAATTTAAGATACCAATTAGTACATTTTTGCGTTAACGCAAAACATTTACGCCATTCCGTTCACGCCAACGCTGACGTAGGATTTCCAAATGAAATAAAAGTTACTGAAAACTGTGATCAAAAACTAATTACGAATGTCAAAATAATGCATAACTAAAAGAAAAACAGTTCAATCTCTGCACCTGGAGAAAAAAAAATTATAATGAAAACACATTACGTCTTAAAGTACATGTCGCGTGCCAAACTATAGATAATGTTGCCATCTAGCAACCATGCTGCCAAAGTTTTCGCCAAGCCTTTCCACTAGTCACATGATGTATCCATGAACCAATTTTTTTCATCAGCAAGTCTAAGAAAGCTCGGTCTACTCTTATTATTAGTCTATGGAAATATTATCTCAATGATTTAAAATTTTTAACTGTTGCCATCTTATGTTTGTTAATAAATAAAATATTTGTAATTAATTGAAGTAAGGCTTTTAAAGTAACTTTCAATTTTCGCTCTTTGTTTTGTTTTTACAATAGTTCAGACATTGGGATGGTCGTCAAGTTTTTGCATGTGTAATTTTGTTTTTGTTAGGAATATTGCTTCCTCGTCAAGCATGAGGAGGGATCAGAAAAAGGAAAAATATAGAAGAAAGTTTCGTAATGGCCACAACATACTAGTTTAAAATGTCTGATTTTTGAAACAAGGCGTGGTCTTGATGACGTCTCAAATGATGCACTTTGCCGTAGAGCCGCTATATAGATAGGCCGACGCATCAGCTTAAGTTTAGCCATTTTGGATCGGATTTTTCATTGTTGCACTGTTAGGGTTACTACAGCAAAGTTTCAGATTTCGCCAAAGTTGCCGAAAATAATATTTTATTTAATAGACAATTTACGTGCCGCTAATAATTGCTCACTGTGAACAATCACCAAACGCGAAATTTCACCATAAAGACAACCACTCAAACACGAGCTTCGATCCAAAAAGGCCTGATGCGTCGGCTCGTATATATAGGGGCCTTACTTTGCCGCATCTTTCTACCGCGATTCCACGTTATGATAATCAAGAAGCGAATTAAAATTGCGCTCTAAGCTTGCTATCAACCATATCGTTGCCAATACACGTGAGTAAAGATGCGAATTAAATATTTTGCTCAGAGAATGGCAACACTGAATGGCATTTCATTATTTGTGATGTTATCGGACAGAAGCATAAACATTGAAAGCGCGCCGATTTAAGTAAATTTTAAAAAATAGTAAACTTAAACAAATTATTAAAAAAATGGTCGGATCCTATGCTTTTAAGCACATGGTCTTTCAGAAAAAAATACTTTTAAAATTTTGGAAATGACTTCATTCCATTACGAGCACAATTTTAATCTAGCTTATTTTCAACTTTTCTTTTGTTTTGAAAACTCCAGGTAAGAGGATATTTAAAAGTAAAATAATATACTGTCGCTTGTACAAATTTTGATTTTTCAATCATTAACATTTTCAACGACATGTTATAAGTTTTTGAAGTACATTCTTTGTCAGAAAAATTTGCTCACCAAGAAAGAGTTAAGTAAAATAAGAAATAACAAACGTCAAAACACACAAACTGCAGACTACTGCAGACTGGTGCTTCGGCGTTACAAAGAACGCCTTTTTCAATGCAAAAGAAATGAGCTTATAGATAAAAAAGGCATCCGACAAAAGCTTTTTCTTTTGTCGGATGTCTTTTCATTCATAAGCTCATTTTTTTGCATTGAAAAAGGCGTTCCTTATAACGCCGAAACACCAGTCTGCAGTTTGTGCGTTTTGACGTTGTTATTTCTTATTTCACTTCTTAGCACAAAGCTATTTATTTATCTCAAGAAAGTATAACTAAGGTGACCATATGTCCCGTTTTGAAAGGAATAATCTCGTTTTTAGGTAGACTGTCCCATTGTCCCTTCAACATAGATGCGGAAAGCTGAAATGTTCTCTTTTCTGCAGTAAGTTATACATAGGACGCTAGGAATGGGTCAACCGAATGTCATTCGGTGGAACTGTTAAATCATATTTACATCATTAGTTTGAACTTTAACATAGTTATTGAATATGCATTTCATATTTTCTCAATCCTAAAGATAGGAGAAACCTGCGTACCTAGGGCCATCCCGCTTTATTTCCAATATATTGAGTTCTAAATTTTAATATTCAGTTGGATGAGGCCCACTGCTATTTTTGTGATAATCTAAAAACCGTGGAGGAAAATGGTGTGTCAAATTTAGTGGAAAACGTTATAATACTTCCGAAGTAAAATTATGCAGTTCATCTATTTTATTTCTGTGTAGAGTTAAGTCAAAAACTTCTCTTTGAATTTAAGAATATAGTTTTGGTAGATCCGCAAGTACTGTCAAAATTTATGAAATGAACTGATTGTACGTTCAAAATAATTTCAAAAGCATGCAAATACGTAGCAAGTTTTTTTTCCCAGTAACTTGTTGATGCTTCATAATTCTGATTTCGATTTTAGAAATTACGTTTTTGAAACAGCTTGGATTAAGGACTTGCGTTTTTAAAACAAGGAAATACCAACATTAATTGTTACAAACTGTTAATCGTCAGAGGGAATTGCCGGATGTAAGAACAGGCTTGGGAATAGTTAAAATGAAAGTGCAACTGTCAATGTCATATGCTACGCAGCTCATCAGAAACTTAACTCAACTTGACACTCAACGTCTCGGTAATCAAAAAAATGATAGGGAAGTGGAATATCTAAAGAGAAAGCGGATAACCTACAGACTTAATTCATAAATGGACAGGTTGGAATAATAATGGTGTGAGACAAAAATTTTACAAATTGGTTTAAGCATGGATTTGGGTTTATCTACAGTTCCTCTAGTGTATTTTTTCTCTTTCTGTGCTATGTGTCAGAAAGTCTCTTTCTGCAGCCTTGGTGCGATCCCCCGATATGGCATCCAATCTTTCATGTGCCACCATTAAGGCGCGGATGACAATGGCACAAATAATTTTGCCGCACTGTTCTTCACCAGAAGGAGTTCACCTGAGTTCTCTTCGATCAGAAACTGCATTAAGGATTCAATTTTGGCGAGAGTACTCAAACTTAAACCAATACTAAGGGAAATTTTACAAAATCGCGCTAAATGGATGCTGAGAATTTTCTTCATCTCGAAAATCTACCGACTGGTCATTTGGACAGCGGGTCCAAGGCATATGAGGTCAAAACCTTAATTATCTGTCAATTGTATCAATTGCGCAAAATCTTACTACTATTATATATGCGAAAGTTTGTCTGTATGGATGTATGGATGTATGGATGTTTGTTACTCTTTCACGAAAAAACTACTGAACGGATTTTTATGAAACTTTACAATAATATAGCTTATGCATCAGAATAACACATAGGGTAGTTTTCGTCCCGTTATGGGGGGCAAAACCCCCTTAGAGGGGCAATAAAATACAATTTTCGTATAAATTCTCTAATATAGGGATGAAAAAATACTTGCACATATTTACATTATATGTCCATCGAAAGCTCTGATTTTTCTGCTGAAGATGGCACCTATTCGAAATTTCTAAGTAGAATAAAAAACGAGTTATGAGCTTTTTAGTTCCATGTTCGAAGGCTTTCCTCGACTTAATACAGTATTTAGTGTATCATCTCAACTCCCTGTCGATAGCGGCAATTGTTGTATTGTTAGCTATCTTTGCTTTTCGTGACTGTTCAAGGCTTTTCTCGAAATCTTGAAGTAAGATTTAAGGCTTTTCTCGAGTCAAATCTTGAAGTAAGATTTTTGCACAAGATTGGCAAATAATACATGATTTGGCTGATCATTTTCCATTTAAACGGAACTTTAATGTAATTAATGGTTTTTATTATTATTTAGGCTGATTGAACACTTACTCTCATTATCTAATCAATCAGCAGATCGCCAAAATTTTTGCAGAAAGATTTCCGTAGCTGATGCATTTGGTAGTTTTTTTCAACGTCGCTGTTTTTGAAGCCGAAGACTACGTCAAAATGTTTCTCAGCTTTCACCATGTAAACAAAATATCGCCAATCAAAGAATCTTTTAAAAAATTTTTACTGTGTTAAATAATTCAGCAACTAAATTAGGCAAATCCATAAACAGCACAAAAACTTCCATTAATTTTCCTTTTTGCACAATGTCAAACAATCGCCAAATTTTACTACTTATTTTGGAAGCATTTCGGATGAAACTCTTTAGCGCCATTTTATGGTGACCAAAAGTATCTCAGCACCTGGCAATAATATCTCAACGAAAATTAATATCATATCGTTTTACAAAGTAAGGAAAGAAGGGGGGAAGCATCATCGAAGGTATCCCAAAACGATTCAAGCAAATTCGGTAAAATCGCACCAAGAGCCCACAATGATTGAAATTTCCCAAAATAACTAAAGCAAGTATAAGGGGACTACGAGCGCGTCTATATTTTTTTTTTTAAACTTCGTACTTCAATAGCTATACAGAGAAGGTTTTAGACTCCATGCTAAAAAAAAAGTATCAAGAGATTAATCTTTTTAAACACGAGAAGATTAATTTCATGTTTTGGAAATTTGTATATGCTTAAATATAGTGCTTTCGTTTCTAAATCAATACTACTTTGTTCCTTATACTTATTGCTATTTTAGTTTTATGGGTAAGAAAGAAACTCGATTTTTAATCAAGTCAAAAAGATGTGTTTTAAATTCTTTCACTGAAAACAGAAAACAAAAGCAAGTAACGATTTTTTCTCATAATTATTACTGACCCGGGCAACGCCGGGTATTTTTGCTAGTATTAAAATATATTGGAGGCTAAGCACACAAAAATTGTTCAATAACCGAAAGTGCTGTTACTGTGAGAAGGACATGGGCATAAGTCAATTTCCATTCCATGCCGCTGATTGGACCATAGAAGTATCACTCATTTTTAACAGTCCTTTAAAGCAGTGCTTCTCTTCCTGTGATCCACCGATCACTAGTGTCCACGAGCAATAATCATGCGGTCCGCAATCAACTAATAAAAATTTATCTACTATATCATTTTTATAAATGTAATTAAATTCAGTAAAGGAAACTTTTGGATTTATCTCATTTCACTTAATGTAGTAATTGTTACAAAAATCCTTACTAATATTATAAATGTGAAAGTGACTTTGTTTTATTATTTGTTTGTTACCTTTTCACGCCGTAACTACCCAACCGATCATCATGAAATTTTGTATACAAGTTGTCATAGGTGCCGGGGTGAACACAGACTATCTTTTATTTAAAAAATAATATTCCATGAATTTTATTCTA